>NC_056733.1:1270557343-1270572343 GCF_019279795.1 Protopterus annectens | reverse complement strand
CTGTAGATGTACACGGACCAGTAGGTTGTGCAAGCCTGATAACCCATGGGTCGACACAACGTACGACATGTGTCCCTACACAGGGTGAGTGGGCAGTGCGTAGTGGTGTGTTTATACCCCACCTGCAACCACAAAAAGGATGAGTGCTGTAGAGGAGTGGCAGGTGGGGGAACTATAGGTATGCAATTATGGGCCTAGGTGTGCAGGTGTTGGCTGGCAGAGCCATATTAGGACCACCCCAGGAATGTAAGTAATATTAAGGTATGGGCATAGCTGACGCACATACCTCCCATCCCCTAAGAGCACATCCACTGGATAGTCCGTAACCCACTGGGGGAATACATAGGGACCATACCATTGAACTATCCCTGATTACCAGGGACGTCCCTGATTTTGACTCAGATTCTAACTCTGTCCCACCTAAACTCTCCTAGAACTAGTGATATTAGTAGGAAAGGTGGTGGATTACAAGTAAAGAATACCAACAACAATTAAGAGTCATAAACAGCATGTATCTCAGACAATGTGTATGAAAACATATGCTCTGGGTCTGTCAATGTGTCAGGTTAATAGTACCAAAAATTTAAATGTGTCCCTGATGTTGTTATGCAGTGTCCCTGATTCAGTCTTCATTTTTCCCCAATCGTATGAGAGGTCTGATAGGGACAGAAAGCACATATAGGTTCATAGGTTCATAGGTAGGTACTAGGCTATCAGCCCAAGGGCCTATGCAAGCCTAGCCAACAAGGTTCCCTGGCTTACGCCACCCAAGAAAGTTATTTTCCTGTGCCACCGATGAGCAGAGACACAGAAGTGATCCCCGGGGTGTATTTCCTATTTCCCATCCACTCATCAAGATTTTTCTTGAAGATAAACATAAGGCCTTCTTTAGCTATGTTAGAAACCTAGGAGGAAACTCCCAGATATGCTCAGAATTAGTTCAAAATGATGTGAAAATTACTGAACCTACACACATTGCCAACATACTGGCTGACAGGTTCAGTGCAAACTTCTCCCCCCAAAAGGGAGAGATATCTATTCCAGAGGATTGTAGCCCCCCAAACATCTCCAACGCCCAGGTGAGAACTGCCCTCACTAAGGCAAAAAACACAGCATCCATGGGACCAGATGGTGTCCCCGGCTGTGTGCTTCATGAACTCAACGAGGAATTAAACCCACAGTTAGGACAGCTGTTTAATCTTAGCCTCACCTCAGGATACACTCAAGGAGTGGCGCACGCGACTGTGGTCCCACTTCATAGGGTGCCTCCACAGACCCTGGAAATTACCCCATTAGCTTGACAAGCCTTATCTGCAAAGCCATGGAGAGGATCATAATGGAACTCATAAATAAAGACATAGGGAACTTGCAGACTTTAGATCCAACCCAGTTTGGCTTTGTCAAAGGCAGATCCTGCCTCTTAAACTTGGTTGACTTTTTCGAGACAGTCACCAAGGCCATTGATGAGGAAAGGCAGTCCATACAGCCTACCTCGACCTGGCAAAGGCCTTCACACAATACCCCACTCAGGTATCATCGAAAAACTCATCAGCTTGAATGTAAACCCATACATCACAAGATGGGTTGCAAACTGACTAAGTGACAGAACCCACAGGGTCAGAGTTGCTGGAACCATGTCAGACTCAAAGCCTGTCACAAGTGGTGTCCCACAGGGCTCAGTCCTGGGTCCACTCTTGTTCGGCATCTACTTTTCTGAAGTACAAGCAAACACAGGAGGGTTATGGCTGACAAAGTTTGCAGATGACTGCAAACTGGCCATAGTGAAAACACATCTGACACAGATATCCTCCAGAAGGGCCTCACAGAAATGGATAACTGGTGCCAGAGCCATGGCCTGAAGTTAACGCCAAAAATGCATAGTCATACCCCTCGGGAAAAACAAGGTTACCCCTAGCTACCATATAGGTGGCAATCCACTGAGCACAGAAAAAGTCATCAGGGATCTGGGGACCCAAGTTGACAGTAGCCTTCGCTTGACACTCATGTTGCTAAAGTAGTTAGGAAAACCTTCTATATCACCCACCTGATCATGAAGGGATTCACATCTAGATCAAGGAGGTCATCATCCCCTGTACTCATCACTCATTAGACCTATGATTGAGTACAATGCCCGTTCGGAATGTATCTGACCAGACACCTGCTGCAGCTTGAAAGGCCCCAAAAGTTCCCCACCAAAAGGATAAAGGGTCTCAAAAATATGTCTTATGCTGCCCGACTGAAAGAACTCCAGCTCTATTCAATCTCATACCGCTTGCTCAGAGGTGACCTGTGCCTGACATATAAGGCCATGTCAAACCCAGATTTGATGAATATGCTTCACCTCAAAAATCTAGATCCCTCAGAACCACAAGGCGGAGACTTAAACCTTGACACGGTTATAAATAGAACGTGCTGGAGGGACAGATTCATCATCCAGAGACTCCCTATGCTGTGGAACAAAATCCCGGTACATGTGAGGCAGAGCACCTCGCTGGCCTTGTTCAAGAGGAATCTTGACCAATGGATGGGAGATCGCAGATATACCCCAGGGATTACTTCAGTGTCACTGCTTGACAGAGGCACAGAAAAATGATAGGCATAGTTTTTATTCAAACTAAAGGGGTGGCGAAAGCCACATAACTATGGGCTAGGCTTATAAATGCCCTTGGGAAGATAGCCTAGTATGAACCTATGAACCTATGAACCTAAGAGTGCTAATGAAGAACTTTGCTTGACATAGATGGGTAGCCTGTTCCAGAGTATGGGAATTCTCTGGGATAGGAATCTATCCTTCCAGCATGTCCTGTTTATTGTGGTGACAAGGTTTAGGTCCCTAGAGTGTGTAGCTCGGAGGGAATGGGATTTCTTTAGGTGTAGCATGTCCAACAGCTTTGGGTTTGACATAGCTTTATATGCTAGGCAGAGATCACCTCTGAGTAGGCGATATGCTACGGAGTAAAGCTGGAGTTTTTTGAGGTAGTCAGTGTAGGGCATTTGTTTGAGTCCAGTAATCCTCTTTGTGAGGTACTTCTGTGGCCTTTCCAGCTGCTGCTGATGTCTTGTGAGGTACATTCTAAAAGGGGCGTTGTACTCTATAATGGGTCTAATGAGTGATGAGTAGAGGGTAACGATGACCTCTTTTTTCCTGGACGAGAACCCTTTTAAGATGAGGTGTGCCACGTAGAAGGACTTCCTGACTACTGTGGCGATGTGACTATCAAAGGAGAGACTATTGTCCTCCTGGGCCCCAAGGTCTCTTATCACGCATTCGGTGTTAAGTAGATTGCTGCCTATGTGGTAAGGTGATGGCACTGCACTTTTTGGCATTGAGCTTGAGGCCATGGCTCTGACACCAGGCATCTGTCTCAGAGAGGCCCTTCTGTAGGATGTTTACATCATTTGGGGACTTGACTATGGCTCCTAGTTTGCAGTCATCTGCGAACTTCATTAGCCAGAGGCCTTCTGTGTTAGCCTGTACTTCAGAGAAGTAGATACCAAACAGGAGCGGTCCCAGGATGGAACCCTGTGGTACTCCACTTGTCACTGGTTTGAGGTCAGATTTGGAGTCTGCAATTTTTACAGTGTGGGTTCTGTCAGTGAGCCAGTTGGCAACCCATCTTGTGACGTAGGGATTTATGCCTAGTTTATTGAGTTTAGCTATAATTACAGAATGGGGGATGGTGTCGAAAGCCTTGGCGAGGTCAAGATAGGCTGGCTACCTTAGAAAGATGATAGAATAATAGGTATGCAGTAGCATGACACGGCTGACGGATGTGGGTCCCAAAACCCAATTACTTGTCTGTATTGAAGAGTCTCAGTTCCCATGTATCAGCCAGATGGGTGCAGATTGTAAGAGGAACACACAAATAATATGAACAAAACTCTGGACAGGCTGCTGATTCCGTACAGTCGAATGGCATGCCGTCGCCTAATGGGCAGCCATTCCTGATACTGTAGGCATGTAATCCGATGTAATAGGCATCACAAGGTAATATTGTGGTCCTTGCTCCCACCCAGGGGTGTGAGTGTCAGATGCAAGCACCAATGTCGGTGCATTTGCAAGTGCGGGATCGAGCAGGTGTAAGCCTGTTTGGCTACCAGTATGCGAGTATTACACTGATAAAGCAATGTAGAGGCTAACTGAGTGTAAGAAGCTGTAACTAGAGGTTAGCATTGCTTAACACTGCACAAACCCATGCACACCCGCTCACAACTGCTTTAATGTGTCTTAATCCCTCAGTATCCAATGGCCTTGTTCAGCCCTGCAACAAAATAAACGGCCTCTGCAAGGCTCGGAACCAGGACCCTGCATACACAGCTAATGTGATTTTCCAATACGTAATGGCAGATATACAGACATCGGACATTACCACAAACATATCGTACAGCGCAACAGTATAGGAATGGATCCATCATGTAGATGTATGTGTGAGTGTTTATGTCCAGCATATAGGTACATACATATATAGAGATGTATCAGGAACATACCATGTGGCAACAAAGCATTACAAATGAATGAAAAGGGAAACACCAGCGATGCCTGCATTATTTAGTGGTGTTGTCCTATGTAATATCAAGACTCCCTCAGACAGACATGTGTCATTCATACACGCAAACAGTTGTACATTGGCCGTATACATTACTCTGTGCATGTAATGTACATTTACACAACAGTACCTGTCCAATCATTATGTGAGAATATTACTCTTGCAAGATGCTGTGAGCAACATCATCATCATGATAAAGGTAAATGGGGTAACCACAGAGGGACCAGTAGTGTTGTGTGTACAATGGGGTCATCCGCATCACGTGTACCTGGACCATTTAGGAGTGATGTGCATACCAAGATCATATGCCTGAGGGACAGGGGTGAGGATAACAAGGAGTATGTTGTGATGCATATTACAAGGGTTACATGTGTCCAGTGGGCACGTGTGTGAAATGGGAATCTATGTAAAAGGCAAATGTTGTCCTAGGAACTGATTGGCCTTATGTTTCCATAGGGTGAGAATGGGATGTAGGGAAAGGAGACTAGGTATGCCCATGGAGGATAGGTAGGGTAGGATCACAGACATGACAGCATACAGGGTCGGTATATGACACGTGGGGGGATACACCTCAGATGGGGATGGGTGTTTGGCATTCACAAGCCCATGGGAACAGTGGGATGGAGGTCCCCAGCAATAAGCAGCTGCCACTGCACCAAAACAGCTGCAAAGAAGGCAGAGCTGGGAGCTGTCCAGGAGGGACAGCCTCACCCTGTAAATGTGACACTCTGCCCTTGAGCTTGCGTATCTGGCTTCAGAACCCCTTAGTGAGCCCCCAGTGCACCATGTCCGGGACTGCACGACAGCAGACATGTTCCTGTCTATCCCTGCTCCTAGGGGGGGACATGCCCCATCCTCAGTGGTGGTACCACCAGAAGGTGGTGCAGAGCCAACAGAAGTGGAGGTCCAAGGCTAGGCCCCAGATGTGCTGGTGTCTGGTGCCATGGTCAGCTGAAGTGGGACAGGAGGTTCTGCTGGGACCTCCCAACCCATACAGCCTATGGTGTTGCAGTTTAAACACAGATATGGTTAGTAATAGACAACAGCAGTCAGGATTACTTACAAAAGTATGCATAGATATGACCATCAACCCAACACAACAGATGGTATACATTTGCAGAGGGAGCACAACACATGCATATATACTGCATGACATCTGTACAATGTGTAGAAGATGTGTGACTGCAGCTATGAACAGTTGCTTATTATTGGCTTGTCACTGGGAACCCAAGACAGTGTCTGTCATACCACTGTTTCATGTGACATATGTCTAGTCAGGGATGTGATGGCAGTAACACATCCCTATCTCCATATACTGTCTGCAATCCTCACACTATGCTCCTGCTGTGCACAGATGATTGTTCAGTGTGTTACACAGGAAACAAATGGTTCCACACACTGACCAGTGCACAGATGGCCCTACAGATGGGGGTCCCTCACGAACAGAGCACTGTCATGTCTGTTTTAAAACATGCAGAATAGCCATTACCATACACAACATGTTAAACAGGCAATAGTCTCAATGCAGCATAGCTACACTTACATGCTGTAGTCATATCTGGCACATCACCCTCCTGTCTTTAGGCTATTTCCCACTGTGTATGATGTTTGAGGAACATCCAGATATCATCTGTGATGCCGTTTCAAAACACCACATCCAGGTACCACTTACAGCAACTGTCATGGCCAAACACCAACATGATGTTCCTAGATAATGTACTGTGTTTATCATGCAAATGGCTATGGGAACATCATCACTGCTGTTCCATATGCAATCAGTTAGATGAGGACTGCAATAGGTGCAGAGGCCATCACCTGATCATGTCCATCACTCACAATGCATATGCTGCTGCTGAGCAGGTGTACACCTCCACATCCACCAGAGAGTGTGTGGGACAGACAGACAAAGTACATCAGAGAAGGGCTTGGAGACTAAACCATAAGCATCATCTGCCACATGCTACCAGTACAGGGGTCAAACCCCTGACTGACTAGTCATTACTATTACATGTGCATGCAGTTACTACATGTGCCACAAAGCCGACATGTTGCTGTGCTGTAAGAACATATATGTGTGTTGGTGAGAAACATCTGCAACAGAGATATAGTAAATATATATTAGGTGTAGCACACATGGCTGTCCATGTGAACAGATGCCATTGTCACCACAACCACATTCTCTAATGGACTTGCATTGACACTCTTTGCCACAGCCACAAATGCACTCCCTAACTACTTAGTTTGCCACACTGCAGCAATGCACAGGACTACATGCACCACAGGGGATATCTGGAGGTTCTATGGGCTAAGGCTTGTGAATATTTTGATATCTGTCGGTATGCCAATGAGAGTTATACTGGGAGTGACTGTGGTTGAGAGCATCATAACCCACATGCAGACACAAGGTGCCAGTACTGACACGCATGTATGCATTGCTTCATGGGTGTGTAGTGGTTGGCTGTGCAAGATGGCTGTACAAGGTTGGGTGAGGAGTAATCCTTGGCATCGCGCCACCCAACAATGGTGTGTAGTGTGGTACAGGGGGTGTAGTGTCTGCAATGTCCCACACAGATGGGTACTGCATGAACTGCCCTGCCATCCTGGTTACCATTGTGCATGGCCATAGCTTTGCAATGCATGCCATGTCTGTGTTTGATAGTCCTTCACATGGACATTGCCTGGGATGTGCATGTCCCACAATACTGTACAGTGACATGTACAGGTGTACCTGGTTTGGCAGGCACATGTTGTGTACATAGACTGTTATCCCCCAATATGCCAATACTGGCCTGGTGTGGCGAAACCTGCTTATAGTCAGCAGGTTGACCCTGCTCCTGCATTGATAGCATGATACAGGTATTCCCTGGTGACAGTGGCATTGGTCCATACAGGGCACATGTGTACTGCATTGTATGGCCTCTGTGGATCACATTTGATGGCACCACATATGTTGCAGGCATCCAGTGGGGAACATAGTGAAGGCACATTGTCCTCAATTATGTGCCTATTGTACCACTGTACAGGGTTCCATGTCCTGTGCAGCCCACTGCAATCACACCATGCCTACTATCTGTCATGAATGTGCATGGTACTAGCAACATAGCGGGATATCCTAGGCAAGTGTGTTTGTCTATGACACATGGGTGCAGGACATATACCGGGCACTAGTAGGGTTGCATACTTTGTTCACCAGGCCTTTTGCCAGATGTAGGGGTATGGCTTGCCAACACAGTCCCATGGCTGACTGACATCTGTACTCCTCGTGAGGTGGCCATTTTGTCATAAGACGGATACCATATAAGAAAATTACAAAATCCGCTCCCCAACATGTCTAGTGGTTAGACACTCACAGCCACCTCCACACAGGCTCTGACAGCCAAACACACACACTTGCCATGTCCTGTATTCCAACCCCTACCTACTGTATCACACTGCAGCAATATGCATTAAGGCACGAGCTATGGCAAATACTGAGTTACAGCACTCCTAGAGGTGTATTCCTAGGTGGGTGACAACAGCAGGATTGACAAAGGTGGTCATGTGATTTGTACAAAGAGTGCATACTCTACAAAGCATTGTTCTTGTCTCACACAGACAGACACACACACACACACACACACACACACACACACACACACACACACACACACACGCAGTTGGCAAGTCTGGGATTAGAACACTGACCTAACTACTTTATCACACTACACCATTACGCAGTTACAGAATGCACTACCAAGATTACTGGGTCACAGCACTCCCAGAGGTGTATTTCTAGGAGGGTGACATCATCAGCCTTGCCAAAGTTGGGTATAGGAATTGTATGGAGTGTGAGTAGTCTAAAAGCATTGTTCTGTCCGCAGGCAGACGGAGACACACACACACACACACACACACACACACACACACACACACACACACACACACACACACACACAGTTGGCAAGTCTAGGATTAGTACACCGACCTAACTATTTTATCACACTACAGCATTATGCAGTTACAGAACATGCTACCGAGATTACTGTGTCACAGCACTCCCAGAGGAGTATTTCTAGGTGAGTGACATCATCAGCCTTGCCAAAGTTGGGAATAGGAATTGTATGGAGTGTGAGTAGTCTAAAAGCATTGCTCTGTCCTCAGGCAGATGGAAAAACACACAAACACTCACACAGTTGGCAAATCCACAATTAGAACACTGACGTAACTACTTTATCACACTACAGCATTACGCAGTTACAGAACATGCTACCGAGATTACTGAGTCACAGCACTCACAGAGGTGTATGTCTAGGTGGGTGACATCATCAGCCTTGCCAAAGCTGGGTATAGGAATTGTATGGAGTCTGAGCAGTCTAAAAGCATTGGTCTTTCCTCAGGCAGAGACACACACTTGGCAAGTCTGGGATTAGAACACTGACCTAACTACTTTATCACACTACAGCATTACGCAGTTACAGAATGCGCTACCAAGATTACTGGGTCACAGCACTCCCAGAGGTGTATTTCTAGGTGGGTGACATAATCAGCCTTGCCAAAGTTGGATAAAAGAATTGTATGGAGTGTGAGTAGTCTAAAAGCATCGTTCTGTCTGCAGGCAGACGGAGAGATACACACACACACACAGTTGGCAAGTCTAGGATTAGAACACCGACCTAACTATTTTATCACACTACAGCAGTATGCAGTTACAGAACACGCTACCAAGATGACTGTGTCACAGCACTCCCAGAGGTGTATTTCTAGGAGGGTGACATCATCAGCCTTGCCAAAGTTGGGTATAGGAATTGTATGGAGTGTGAGTAGTCTAAAAGCATTGTTCTGTTCTCAGGCAGATGGAGACACACACACACACACACACACACACACACAGCTGGCAAGTCTGGGATTAGAACACCGACCTAACTACTTTATCACACTACAGCATTACGCAGTTACAGAACGCGCTACTGAGATTACTGGGTCACAGCACTCCCAGAGGTGTATGTCTAGGTGGGTGACATCATCAACCTTGCCAAAGTTGGGTATAGGAATTGTATGGATTGTGAGCAGTCTAAAAGCATTGTTCTGTCCTCAGGCAGAGACACACACACACACATAGTTGGCAAGTCTGGGATTAGAACACTGACCTAGCTACTTCATCACACTACAACATTACACACTGACAGAACTCACTACCGAGATTACTGGATCACAGCACTCCCAGAGGTTTATGTCTAGGTGGGTGAAATCATCAGCCTTGCCAAAGTTGGGTGTAGGAATTGTATGGAGTGTGAGCAGTCTAAAAGCATTGTTCTGTCCGCAGGCAGATGGTGACACACACACACACACACACACACACACACACACACACACACACACACACACACACACACACACACACACACAAGTAGTGGGATCAGAACACCTGTTTATCTGCAGATCACTATTACACTACTACATAGTTATGAGTCACGCCACAGAGACTTCACATTTCAAGGCTGTCATTATGACCTTCTAGGAATGCGGACATCAACATGGTTGCTGGTAGTTAAGATGTACATACCTGTGAACCTGTGTGTTTAAAGTAGGAATCCATCCTGAACTGGAGTATGCCCATCTGTGGAATGGACGACTACTATCACTATACAGGGTTACAGTGGCTATGCCCATACACATAGAAGCACATAACCGACACAAGGTGTCACTGGGCATGCTCACACACATAGCACAGGGCTGTTTGGAATGCACTATGTCTCCAACTACACAAGGTTATACTGGGCATGCTCATACACTTAGTAGCACAGGGCTGTTTGGGATGCACTCTGATTCTAAACACAGAAGGCCACAGTGGCCATACTATTACAGTTAGATGTAAAGAACACATTGTAATGGACTCCGGTGTTAGTAGTTATCATTGTTAGCATTAACGCTGTACTACATATATCTGACACTGGTCATCTACACAACGTCTGCTGCTGTCCGTCACCTTAGATGTACCATTCTATACCAAGCACAATACTACCAGTCACAGTGATGTCATGCTAGGAGTGGCAACTGCTTGACCAACACAATGAGCCAATGTCCTGCTGTAATTACAAGGTTGTCCAGTGTTTGTCATATTGGGATGACATGACTGAAAGAAGACAGGTCTGTGTCACATATGACATGCATTTATGATTCAAGGGAGTAGGGATAATACCTAGGTCACATTCGCCCAAATAGTGCCATTCCAAGGCAAATGTCCTAAACACAGGATAACACCCTGGCATCTAGAGGACAACTGCATTGTATGCTTATGCTAACCAGTGCTAGATGTGTAGTGTTGCTGCTCACTGTAGATCCAACAATGGGGAATACTGACATCTGTGCAGTGAAGAACACCTGGCTGAAGGTTCTGTAGTGCACAATAGCACTACCACCATATACCTTAGAACCAGACATGTGGGCCATAACACAGGTACGGACCACTCCAGGTGGTGGTGTCCCCACATACATAAAGACCACTCACGTGTACTGACCAGTACTCCCACAAAAGGCATCACAGATGAGTCAGGTGCAGGTCACAGTGTCAAAAGCTGCATTCTAGGATGTAACACTCAGACACCACCATGCCCTTGGAACACCAACACACATCCATACATGTGGTATGACATATAATAGTACAACACCATGTGACTTTTGACCGGTGCACTGTACCTAGCTCTACATCAACTGTGCACAGTAACCATGTACTGACACAGTTGCATCATGTGTTATGCAATGCAATGATACCACTGTTTGTATCCAGGTCAGCTGTACACATACCAGGGTCCCTCGGTTATTTACAGCATTAACAGATGACTGTTGCTGTACACCAGTAAACACTCTCATGTTTGGATATGACATACATGTACCTGCCGTGGATATGTACATGCCACACACATACAACATATATGTAAATAGCATAGCTGTTGTCCTTTGTGCAGACAGGTGGCTACAGCCATTACACACATGCAGATGGAAGGTAGGTCCATGGCTGCTGAATGCTAACAGTACATAAGGTGTGATATCAATGTTGACAGAGGTAACATTCCCTCTGTACTGGTCACCCATGACACCTATCATATCATACAACATTCCATGTGTCATGTATGTCATTACACATGTCCACCAAATGCAATGCCTACAAACATGCCCAAATGACAGGAACGTAGGACCTACAAACATGTACATGTAGTGGTGTGCATTCAGATACCATGCGTGTGCAGTTGCTGATGTTTGCAGGTGACGTGTGTCTTAGTACATCATGCAGTTGCAATACAGCCTCAACATTGCCAACTGTATATGGTGATATGCTGAAAGTACGGTAAGCTCTACTTCAGGAATGGACAGATGTGTGGACAAAACTAAGTGTTGGGGCATCTCTGCAGATGGATGTTTGCTGAGGACAGCTCAATGGTGTGTCACAAGCATTCCTACAATAATCTGTGTAACTGCTAAGCTATGGTTTTGCTAATTGAAGGGGAACACACACAACTTTGCGGTCTGGGTTACACCAAAGGTAGATCACTTGACACCTGTAACATTTAAGACCTCCCATGTGCATATATTGTGGATATATCAGCACAGTTGCCAAAGGAAGTGTCCGTACACTTTGTAAAGCGTGCAATACTGCTGCTGTAAGTCTGTCATACGTATCATGAGATAGGCAGGTGTTTGATTCACAGTACTGATATGTGTGGTTGTGTGTGTGTCCATATATGTCATGTATGGTAGGGAATACATCTCAATTGTTACTCACTCTCCTGTACACTGTTGTAGACATCTGTACAGACTGCAATGTAGAAAGCAGGACATAGGCAGGGGTGTGTATCTCACACATGTCAGGCATCTGTATGTGCGTAACATAGGTGTATTCAATAGTGAATGCCACAGTGTGTGTGTGTGTGTGTGTGTGTGTGTGTGTGTGTGTGTGTGTGTGTGTGTGTGTGTGTGTGTGTGTGTGTATGTATGGCTGTCTGGTCCCTGCAGTGAGGATGAATGGTACAACAGTGAACTGATAAGACCCCTCCCCCATCCAGGCAATGCAATCTAGTATCCCTGTTGATGTCCTCGATCTTAGGCCATACTGACTACCTGTACATGTGTAATCTCTGTGGCGCGTCATGTAATGTACAGTACTGTAATGATGATTTGCACATAGGCAGGGGTCTTCACCTCAACACTAGCAACTGTGTGTGTGTGTGTGTGTGTGTGTGTGTGTGTGTGTGTGTGTGTGTGCATGTGTTACTGTGTCGGTGAATCCGTGAGTATGTGGGTGTGTTACTGTGTCTCTGAATACATGTGTGCGAATACCTGAGTGTGTGGGTGTATTTGTGTGTTCGCATCCTGTTATGGGAACGTGTATTACTGCTTCCCAATGAGGCAACATGCTTTCCACTGGCCTCTGCCCTTGTCATCAGCTAGACCGCTCTCTTACCTCCCCACTCCATGTAACTGTACCTGTGATGTCACCCAGTATAGATGTCACATCTCTAGCCACAGTAGCTTAATACACAGCTATCATGCTCTTGGATCAGTAGATCAGTAGACGTGTTTGGAATGTGGGACTTTCTAACTGTGATGTGGCAGCTACAAAGTGCATGCTGGTATTTTCATACATACCTGTGAGTAGTCCACATTTACATATGGGACACTAACTGCAAACACTGACATCCACCGGCACATGCAATTAGACCTGAAGGAGGAAGGCAGAACATCAAGACCAACATGCCATTACTGTTGTTACACGACACATACTGTTAACAGTACAAAATACATTCTAAACTTGTACTACATGGTATGCCTGCTGCGTGTCAACAGTACACAACAATTGTAATCTACAATTATCTTCCTAATCTGCTCACCCTGTGCATCAGACCATATGAGCATGTCCCTGCACAGATGATGTGGATGACAGGGATGCGGCACAGGCATCATCATATGCACAGGGTGATAATGGTTGCTGGAGGCCTAGGCTGCACCATTGGATGACATCATGTGTGTAGGTTAGGGCCATTGATCTCATTGGGCATGTGTGGATGTTAAGCGTGTGTGTGTTGCGGTGCCCTACATATGTTTCTGGTGTGTGAGTGTATGTATGCACACAGTTCTGGCATGTGTCTGATCTACACAGGGGTATTATTGACAGCTGTGGACTGTACAGGCCAGGTTTTACAGTTCACAATGTCCAGCCATGGCCATGTGACCTGTGCCTGCCAGGGGTTGCACGGGCACTACCAGGCAGATGTGCAGATTAGGTACTGTCTGATGACACATGTCCACTGAAACCATGTCCCTGTTGAGACCATCCAGGGCCACGTGCATGTGGCCTGCTGTGTCCTGGTTTGGACAGCACAGCACCAGCTGCACTGCTGCTGCTACCACCACTATGGGAGCGGGCATGTGAGGTAGCTCGTTCATGTAGACCTGCAACAGGTGATGTAGCTGGCCTACGTCCACATGCCCAATGCCTCACTCCTACCAGATGTTCCAGCACAGACATCTCACACTCGCAGATTGACATGCCACAGTCAAGGATTCCAACCATGTCACCCAATCATCTATCCAAAACTTCAGCAAGCGGCTGTTGAGCATTTGCCATTGCCTGGATGTTGTTGTTTAAAAAATGGACAGCAGCCCTCTGAAGCCTCTGACCTTCTCTGTTGTGCCATTCAGCACGTGCCTGTGCCTCCATTACAGCCTGAAGCATGCGTCTGATGACACCAGCTGCTGTGATCTGTCTTGTAGGGGCATGTTGGCCAGAGGTCCTCCTACGAGCAGCACTGGCCACATGCCTGTGTGGGTCACCACCAGTCAGTTGGCTGACACCATGGTGTGCAGGCACACCTTCTATAGCCTCCACACTTTCCTGTTCCAAGCTACCACATGCCAACTGTCCTTCCTCTATGGCCACTGATGATATGGTATGTATTGGCATGAAAACTGTGTGATGAGGGGATATAGGTGGAATGGCAACCAATGGCACAGATTCAGCCCCTGACAACCCGGCCTGTGCTTCAGTCATACGTTCGTCATCACTAATAGAGTCTGTGGGGACACTAACATCAGATGGACCGCAGGAGGGGAACGCACCTACATCAACACCTGTGAGGGGCAGACAAGGACTGTACATTACAATCTATAAAATAGACACACACACACACACACACACACACACACACACACACACACACACACACACACACACACAGACACACACAGACACACAGACAGACACACACAGGCACACACACACACACACACACACACACACACACACACACACACACACACACGCTATGGCACCCAACATGCATGTGATATGACAGAAGGCATGCAACATGCATGTGATATGGCAGACGGCATGCAGCTCAGGCAATAATAGTGGTAGTTATCAAGTTATCATACATTCCTGGGTTGCACACAACAGCATTTGATGCGATTCAATAATGTA
>NC_056733.1:1270442533-1270493502 GCF_019279795.1 Protopterus annectens | reverse complement strand
ATTTTACTGCTATCCATTATTTCAGTGATTTTTTTTCAAATAAATTAATGAGGTTAAGGAGGATAGAGACATCTTTTAAAAATGAATTGATAAGGGTCCATGAATAAGAGATGCTCAATGTCCATATTAATGTGGTCTGAGATATTACCTTCCATAGCTTTGAATATGAGGCTAGTGAGTATAATGGGTCCATATTTCCAACAGTCCATAGTTAGACTATTCTGGTGTGACAGCATTACAATGGCTGTGTTCCAGGCTTTGGGAATGTTACCAGTGAGTAGACTTAGATTAAAGTTAAATAGGGGTTCAGATAGAACATAACTGAGATTAATGATCAGACAACTTTGCATGTTATCACATCCCATTGATGAGGTCTTCATAGCTTTTGAGAGGGCTGAGAGGAGTTGTTTCATAATAATTACAGGGTATGACTGATACTGTGAAACAGCTACATTCGGGGAGGAGTAAAATCTGCATTAACTTTCTCAACTAGGATATCTATTTCACTTGGATCAGCGTGAGCATTATTATTGTTGACTAGTTTCAAACATTGTATTGTGTTAATTCTAAACTTTCTGACATAGCAAAAAAACATTAGTAGAGATTTTGGTTTCAGTTGCTATTTTAAGTTTATATTCAGCTTTGAAATTCCTTAGCAAACCTTTAAACTGTTTGGTAATTTGTTTAACTTCTCTTTTATGGTGGGTACAAAAGAATCTACTATAAGGAATAAGTATACTGATTTGTTTTTAAATTTTCCATTACATTTGATACAGAGAGGGACTACCTTTCCAATGCAACTGCTTAAGTGGGAGTAGAAGTCAGAGGCTTAGGAGACTTTAATAATGTGGTCCGTTGGAGAAAGATTACAGTGGAATTTATTTAGGTCATTAAATAACTGAAGAAGGATTATTTTTGTTAAGTCCATATATGTAGAGGTATCTGCAGGAGGTATCTCCAGTTTTAAAGGTAATGGCCACTGATTTGATTTGTGATGTAATGAAGAAAGATGTCCAAGGTGGGGACACATCTGTAAAAACAAGACCAAGAGTATCTGGGGCCTAAGTAAGATGCTTAACCATTTGTACAAGGGAGTTACCATTTATAATGTCTGGCCATGCCATCCACTGGCAGAATAAGTCAGCAAGTGTGTTAATGAATAACTGAAGTCTCTCAATACAAAGGTGTTGGATTAATGAGGATTTCAGCAAAGGAATTAAGACAGCTATTATGACTGATAGGGGAGACAGAGTTTGCTCAATAGTTAACTATATACTATCAAGAGTCAGTGGCAATGATGCAACAGGGAGCACACTTACCTTTGGTACAGAAGACCAGGAGTTCTATTCCCACCCCAGGTAGATCCATTGCTGACACTGCAGTGCAACATGAGGTGGGTGCTATGCTACTCAGTACGCTGCCCTTCAGATGTGATGTTAAACTGAGATCCCATCTGCTTGAGTTGGTGGTAGCTCTGGTGGATGTAAAAGATCTCACTGTACCTATTGAAAAGAGTAGGGGTCCTTTTATTTACATACAAAATATTTACAAATGTAGGAATACATATACATATATATTCTTCTGGCTTTTCCCAGTTAGGGGTCACCACAGCAGATCATCTGTCCACTCGTGAATGGAAGTGGAGTTTTACAGTTGTCAGCCCGGTGCCCAACCTTCCACAGAAGGTACACACACACACACACACACACACACACACACACACACACACACACACACACACACACACACACACACGCACACACACACACACACACACATCTAAAGCCAATTTAGAGTGTCCAGTCCACCTACTGCATGTCTTTGGGATGAAACCGGAGCACCTGGAGGAAACCCACATAACCACAGGGAGGACATGCAGACTCCACACAGAAGGCACCCCAGCCAAGAATCAAACCAGAGAACCTCTTGCTGTGAGCCACCTCGGCCACCTAATATATATATATATATACATATATATATATATATATATATATATATATATATATATATATATATATATATTTACAAGCACATGGAATTTTTATCCTTATCAGACCTCCACTCCGTTTTCCATAACCACCATCTGATATTACTTAATATTCTTGCTAATATCCATTTACCATTAAACATAATTTAATTTATTCACTCATTCCATATAATCCATATAACATAAAATAACTTGTATCTATTGTTTAACATATTCTTTATTTCTATTATTATAATATCCATAGTTAATCGTATCCATGTTTATTTTATCCACTTCTTTTATATCTTCAAAAACATCTTCTTTATATAGTTTTCCCCATAACTTTTTCAGTCTTTTACATTTCAAAAACACATGTTCCATAGTTTCTTCTTCACAATGTAAACATATCCTATCATTTTTCTTTTTATATGGCATATTTCCTTTTACTGGCAATTTGTTTATTACCCACAAAAAATCTTGGCATTCTACTTTCTGATTACAGAAAGAGTAGGGAGAGTTCCCTGATGCCCTGGCCAAATTTCCTCCTAGTAGTCTAAATACCACCTTGGGTCTCCCCTGAAAAGACCTGAAAAGTTAACCTGTTCCACTGTCTTCCCTTCTGTCTCATTTGTCATCTTCTTCTTATTTCCCACATTTGCTGCCATCACAACTCTCTTATCTGTACTCAGTTTCATCTTGTGTGCCTTCAGTTTTGCATTTCATTCCCATATCCTTCACTGAAGTTCTTGCTCTGAGTCTGCCTGTAATGCCACATCATCTGCATACAGCAACTTTGTTGATCTGTCCCCTCTGACCTGTTTGCTAATGTAGTCCATCACCAGTATGAAAAGCAGTGGACTTAGAGCTGAACTATAATGCACACCCACTCCCACTTGGAGCCCTACTGTGAGACTGAACTCTGTTTGTCCTTGAGTCATTGGGTCCTTGTACATAGCTTGCACTAATTCTACCAATGTTTCTGGAACTTCAGATCACCACAGAACTGTCCAAACCAGTTCTTTTGGGTCTTTTTCATATCTTTTCTTCAAGTCTAGGAATTGTCAGATGGACTCTTTCCACATTTCTAACTTCTTCTTAAGTATCTGTCTCACTTCAAACATTGGGTTAGTTGTGCTGCATCCTAATCTGAATCTGAACTGCTCATTTCCCATCTTACTTTCTACTACTCTGCATACTCATTTATCAATCACTGTCTCCAGAACTTTCATGCAATGTGACAGTAATTTTGATATCTCTGTACTGCCCACAGCTGTGAATCTCCTGTTTGTTCTTGTACATGGCAGTAGTATGCTTATTCTCCAGTCATCTGAGTTATGCTCTCCTCTCCATGCTGCTATGAGTACCCTCAGAAGCCATTTCTCCCCTATCTCACCCAACATCCTTAATCATATCTGCTGTGACCTCATCTGAGCCTGCTGCTTTCCCTGACTTCATTTTCCCTAGTGCTATTCTTACTTCTTCTATGGTGGGCTCTTTCCCTCTCTCATATCATAGACTGTGTCTGGGACAGTACAGCTTCTGTGGGGTTTTCTTCATTCAGAAGTTGCTGGAACTACTTCTTCCACCTGCCTTTGATGACCTGCAGACTGGTGAGCGGATTTTTCCTGCTATTGCTTATGAAGATTATCTGACTATCTTTTTTATCTTTCTGCCTTTGCCTTGCAACCTGATATAGTTTCTTTGTCCCACCTACTGAGTTACTTTCCAGAAGCTAGTAGAGTGCCTATGCTATCTTGCTCTTTGCTATTGCAACTCATCTCTTAACATCTTTGTCAGCCAACCAGTATTCTTTCCTAGCCAGGTCTGTCTTTTCTATTTCCCACTTTTTCCTGCACTCCTTTCTTTTGATAACTTCTGAACTTCTAAATGCCACCACTAGTTTCCCTTATATACCTTATTTTCAAACCTGGCTTGGCCACATATCTGTTCTGTAATCCTCACACATGCTGTTTTGAGGCATTGTCATTCTTCTTCGACTCCACCTATTTCCTCTTTTTCTTGAGGTGCTAGAGCCTTGAGTAAATCCTTGAACTATTGTGCATTCTCTAAATGTCAACTTTGCAATCTTTGGACTGGTCTCTCTTGACCTTAGAGCCTTCTCTGACAACTGTTTCTAGTTGATTGTGGCAGCCAGTGGTTTATGCTGTGGGCCAAATGTTTTACCGGGGATGACTTTGGAATTGCTTGTTCTACCCCAGTGCCCTTTCCTCACTAGGAAGAAGTTTCCCTGAGTTGCACATTGGCTACTCTTGTATGTGATCTTCTGACTGTCTTCCTGAACCATGCGTTGGCAACCCCACCCATGTGGACCCAGGCAGTCCTCATATCTTATTCTGTCTGTCCGATATGGTCATTCAAGTCACCCATTATCAACACCAATTCATGTTGTCCTGCTTTATCTAGTAGGTCCTGCAACTATTGTCTGAACGCACTCTTTTCCTCACTATCACAACCCTTCTGTGGGGCATAAGTTGAGATTATGAATACTGCCCTATCATTAGGCTGGAACCTAATTGCGATGAGTCTGTCACTAATTCTGATTACGTTCATCACTGCCTTCTGAAGCCACTCCCTCACTGCAATTCCCAAAGCATTTCTAGCTTATATTCATCCTGTGTAGAAGACTCTGGATCCCACACCAAGTAGCTTTGCTGCACTGCCCTTCAGTCTTGTCTCTCTGATATATAGGAAGCCAGCCTCCTCCTTGCCATTATGTCATCCTCTAGCAATTCTTAGCTCATGTTTGATGATTTTATGTCACACATGCTGATCCTGTAAGGCAGACATTGCCCCAAGCAAACATTCTTATTATAGGTGACTCTGTTGTATGCAATGACTTGAGGGGCATCTCCCTGGACTATATGAAGACAGACATGATGGAGTTCACATACAATGTGTCCAAGGCAGGTATAAGCACAGCATTGAGCAGCGTTCTACCTGCTACAAAGATGATACAACAATATGAGCAAAAATTAACTTACATCATTAATTGGCTTAGTTTTTGGCATCATTCAAAGGGGGTTCATTATTTGCCAGCCTGGGATGATATGATCGACAGATTACACTGTTTCACTAGGGATGGCCTGCATCTGTCCCCTCTAGGGTTTTGGTTATTGGCAAAGCCATTCCCCCATATTCACTATCCTTCCATGCAGGACTAGCTTAGTACTGCACAGAAGTGGCCATTTAGGAGCAGGACGGCAGCACACCATGCATATTAATGAAGGCGCGCTGCATGAGCTCCTAAACTTACACGGAGCATGTACAAGTGCAGGGGGCATGTCTGAGAGCATAACTCTCAGAATATACATGCCCTTGAAATGAAGAACAGCAGAGTATTAATAAAAGAATGAGCGAGAATGCTCATAGGTGTTTGCATACCCCCAGCAACATCCCCCATGTTTACAAGAGCAATAGTTAAAACAGCAAATATAGAGATGTTTTTTGTTATGAAACAGATTAAATTTAACCATAGATGTGCAGGTTTGCCCATCGCTTAGCTATGGTTAATGCAGCTTAAATGGCACAAGAGGATAAAAAGCAAGATATATGCAAATGAAGCAGTACAGCAATAGTGTAGTGGGCAGAGCATCCGCCTTATGAGCAGTGAGTCCCACTCCAGTACATTCCATTTTCCATGTCAAATCACTTTATGACAAATATTTTTAGTTGCATAATTGACTAAATAACATATATTTGTGAACTGGAGTACTGCATTAAATGCAGATGTGAGGTGTCAATGTCATAATGTTGCAAAGTCCACAGATAATCACAACTGCCCCATACAGTATATGTACACAGGAATCAGGGATACAAATGGAAGGTAAAATGTGTAATAAATAATAACTGCATAAAGTTTCCTAATCCACCATCTTCCCAAGAACCAGTACACATTACTGTCTAAATTAGTGCAGTGGTAAGCGAGAATAAACACTAGTAAGCAAGTATAAGCAATATTAAGTTGTAGTAAGTGGGAGTAAGCATATTTAAGCAGTAGTAAGCATGTTTAAGCCCATTTGCGTGGGGGTAAGCAATGTGCGCACAGGTTAAGCAATATTGAAGCTAACTCTCTGTAAGCATATTTAACCGGGGGTTAGCACTGCTTACCTTCATGCAAACCTGCGCAAACCCGCTTACAATTGCTTAAAAGTGCCTTAATCACTCTGTATGCAACAGCTGCTGTTCTGGCCAGAAACAAAATAAACCACTTGCAGGTCATGAACCCAGGACTCTGTACACCATAGTCACAGTAGTTAACCACTAATCCATCACAGCAGGACATAGGATTGAGGTATCACCAAACAGATCCTCACTATAGGGAATTCAAACTGAACATGTGAAAGGAATCTATATATAACTTTATTTTGTATAACCTACTACATAACATAAATATGTGAACTGGAGTACTGCATTAAGCCCAGATGTGAGGTGTCATTGTAATAAAGTGTTGAGATCCCCTAATAAACACAAGGTCCCCATACAGTGTACGTACCCATGAATCATTGATACCAAACACATATATAACATGTAATGAATAATAAATCAATGCCAAAAAGCAAATATAATGCAACTTAAATATTAAGCAATGCTAAGCATTGCACAGCCCAGCTTAGTAGGTGTAAGCAATGTGTAGGTCAGCTAACTCAGTCTGCCCATTGGTATACCCCTTTAAGCAATGCCAACCTTAGGTAAGCAGGTTTGCCCATAGTTTAGCCTTTTCAAAACTGTCCAATCATGGCAAAGTGCAAGAAATCGGCCCTATTTAAACCCAACAGGCGGGAATACATCTCATAACTGTTTTTAACTTCCCTTTGTAAGCAATATGTCTGGAATGGGAGAGGGTGTGCGCTTTCAGGTGCAGCGCTGTGGCATCTAGGAGTCCAGAATCATAGCAGGACTCCTTGTGAAAGACCATGACCAGAGACTCCTGCAGGGCCAGTACCAGAGTTTCCAGTACAAAGCAGAAGCCTGGTATCGTCTTGCCTGTGACCTCACCAGTGCCACTGGCATACCCCGAACTGGTGAGCAGGTCAGGCATCACTGTGCTGACCTGAAGTGATGAAAGGGGTGATCTCTTGGATCAGTGGATCCAAGAGGCTAAGAGGACAAGGGAGGTCCCAGCCATGTGTATCAGTCCACTTCCTGTTTATTAATTGCCAGCTCGTGTATATTATGGATAGGTATGGCTAAATATTCCTCTTATGTCCTTCACAACGGCAAGTAAGCGGGCTACAAACCAGGAAGCCCATGGATGACGCTTGGATTGGTTGCGACACAAGGCAGGTTAGTAATACTCTTGCATGTACTGTCATAGGAAATAAATCTAAAAGTAGTAGTAAGTTAATTGCCTGTATAAAACCTGTGTTGTTTAAGGCATGTACTGCATACAACAGAGAATATGGCAGGAAGAGTCTCATATAGGTTGTATGTAAATAAAAGCATAATAGCCTGACAATAAAAGTCTAATTGCTGGACTGCATGTCTTTACTCTGGTATCATATGGTAATGTAGATTTGCAATCACTTAATAGTACTGTTGTATTAAACACTGTTACCCACACTGTGCAACATAAATAAAATGTATAGGAAATAATGTTTGCATATGACTGATGTAATCCCAAGAAGTCATATAGTACAACTGAGAGAGACATGGACAGAAAACAGTAAAAAGACAGACAACAAAATCCAAATAGCATACTCAACTGAGATGTGAACTGTTGTATTTTTAGCACACAAAGCCATGGTTCGAATCCTGGAAGTGGTAGTAGGCTGCATACAGAATCATACCCCACAACTGTACAGATATGTCCAGAATGTCCAGTAAATTGGCCCATATCTGCTGCCTGTCACCCTGTCCCCCTGGCAAATCAGTGTGATGATCCCAGACATTTAGGCAGCAAACAAGAAATACAGCTGATTGTCACACATATATAAGAACAAACCTGTCATCTAGCAACTCCACAAAATGTTATGAGAGTAATAAGCCAAGTATCTCCCATCTACACCCCCATGTTGTCAAGCTGTGACCAGATTGTGTACAGTAACAGAGTGAGATGTATATGCATAATACTAATGTGGAATCTGGTAATTTTTTTGGCAACATTCAGGTAGTGCTAACAAACATTGCTCCCACAGGTCTGTCAGATATGAACACTGTGCCAGGAAATAAAAGCTTGATACCCTGTACCGGTACTGTTTACTCTGGTATTGTCTGGCATTGTGAGTGTTGCAGTTGATCTGAATAATAAGGTATCACTCATCACTGTCACCCACACAGTGCTACACAATATAACTGTCTAGGAAATCTTGTATAAGAGTGCTGTAATTCACTAAAGATTTAAGAGGGCAATAGTCGAAATATGTCCCGGTTCACCTGCATGTGGTCAAGACATGCCCAGAGTCTGTGCAAAAAGAGATGGACAGGTATGTGCATAACATCAACCTGGAATACGGGAGTATGTGTAGAAACAGTTAGTGTTAACAAATAATTCCTCCACAGGAATACCAGGTAAGAGGTGTATACTGCAAGTAAAACCAGTTCATGTATATAATTGTCGACAGCCATACCACTGTCCAAACGAAGGCAATAGGGTAGTGTACTAATACTTGTATGGTACAGATAACAGTACTGACTAGGAAAGTAATGTGAACTACAGGAATATACTAGTTGTTAATTGACATCTTTCTCTCCCCCCACCATATCTGCAACAATAAACTAAATACCCAACTCAATTGGTATGTGCTGACTTAACTGTAATGTTGGGACATATGTCCTATTGTTCGATAATTATTTAAATCTGTTTCTATGCATGTGCCATGTTGAAATACTCCCACATTGATGACATGGTCCCATCAATGTATCTGCATGCTGTTGTAATTACCACTGTGGTCCCATATATGCATGTGTTCTGTATACTATGCAACTGTTCCATATCTGGTGTCTAGGTTAATGGGAATATCTATACATGCTGTTATACCTAATCCTGGAATGTGTTGACTATTACTAACCCACATATGTTGATAAAACATAAACACCATAGCACATATGGGAATGCGGGTCCCAGCGGACCCATCTGTCCCACCTCAGCTGGCCGTGGCACCGGGCACCAGCACATCTGGGGCCCAGCCCGGGACCTCCTCGTCCATTGGTCCTGTACCACCTTCGGGTGGCACTCCCTCAGGGGATGGGGCTCGCACTCCCTGGGAGCTGGCACTGACAAGAACCCGTCACTCTTCGCCAGGTCCGGGTCATGGTGCGTAGCGAGCTTAACCAGGAGTTTGGAGATCTGCTATGCAAGCTCAAGGGCAGCGTGTCACTACTGGAGGGTCGGCCTAGCTCTCCAACTCAGCCCCCAGCACAGCCACCTTCAGGGCTGTGAAGGTGCAGTGGTGACTGTCCATGGGTGGGGACCTCAGTCCCACTGTTTCCACTAGGAGGCTCATGGGCTTCCAATTTCACAAAACCCCCTCCCCATCAAGTTGTTTACCCCCCACATGTGTCATATACTGCCTGTGTATGCATCTTGTTTGTCTTGTCTGTTAACCTACATCCCCAAATATACTGACTGTCCCTCACCAACATCCCACTCTTACCTGAAAAAAAAGGGCAATCTGTCCCACCCAAAAAAGTCACACCCCATACATAGCTGTCCATTTCACAGACGTGTCCACTGGACACATGTAATCTGGTCTAATTGGTTTCACAGCATATTATTGTTGTCCTCACCCCTCTGTCAGGGGTTTGAGTGTCCAAATATATCCCTGAATTCAGTGTATATGCACAGCTATTGCTGTAGAAGAAATGGGCAGCTATGGACCTTCCCTACACCCTTCCTGCACATCCCTATTTATTTTCCCTACTGTCTTTCCCTCTTTGTGTCCCATTTTCACCACTTTCCTATCAACCCTCTTTTCTTTTCTTTTAAAGAAATTAGCATGGGAGTAAGCACTTTTAAGCAGCAGTAAGTGGGTTTAAGCCTGTTTGTGTGGGGGTAAGCAATGTCTACACAGGTTAAGCAATTTAGATGCTAACTGAGTGTAAAAAACTGTAACCGGAAGTTAGCAGTGCTTACTTCTGCGCAAACCCCCTTACACCTGTTTAAAAGTGCCTTAATCACTCTATATCCAATGGCCCTTTTTCTGCCCAGCAACCAACTAAACAGCCTCTGCAAGGTTCAAACCCAGGACCCTGCACACCATAGCCAAAGTGATTTATCACTAACTCATGTCAGATATACATAACCCTCATGTTTTCACAAACATATCATCCAGCACAGTCATTCAACAGTACAGGAAATGTATTTATACATGTAAATGTATGTGTGTGTGTATATATTTATTTATATGTATATATATATATATATATATATATATATATATATATATATATATATATATATATATATATATATATATATATATATATATATATATATATATATATATATATGTCTACATATATATGTCTATATATAGCAATATATATATATATATATGTAAGCAAATATATATAGATTATATATATATATATATATATATATATATATATATATATTTATGGGTCTACTGTATATATTCAAAAACTCACTTGTTTGAATATAAACAGTAGACCCGCGGTTACGAGAAAGTGTACTTCAGCGAAAGTGCACTTCCGCGAACATCGGTTCAACGAACCAATAAAGAACACAGTAACATTGTTTTTGCAGGGGGGCAAGCCCCTCTGTGCCCCCCACACACCCCTACTTAAATATACCAACTCTGAGATCGCACTACAGTGGGGAAACATGTAAATTCCCTTTCCCCACTGTAGTGTGCTTCGGCACCTGTGCTCCTTAATAGTTCATTGAACCATTCCTCTCGAAAGTGCACTTTCGCTTAAGTGCACTTTCACGTAACCGAGAATCCACTGTTCATTTTCGAACAAGTGGATTTTCAGTCTTTTTCAGTAGACCCATATATATATATACAGATATAAATCTATAGATATAAAAGAGAATATAACAAATACATATATGACCACATGCACCGTTAATGGGGGTGAGGGGGCCCAAGCAACATACGTCTTGTACATATTGATACCCCCCCCCACAGCCAAACAGGTCTGCCCTGCAATACAATACCAACTGTTGCAAATCCCATAACCAGGACCTGACACAACATGGGCACAAGATGTTAACCGTACTCCATCCCACCTATGGGATGGCAGGCTGGTATCAATAACATATCATGTAGTACAGTCTGGCTACCATGGGAAATGTACAGTGTGGAAGCAATAAACATTCCTAAGATACATATACACACACACACACACACACACATATATATATATATATATATATATATATATATATATATATATATATATACACACACACACACACACACACACACACACATATATATAGATATATATGTAACTACATATACACACACAGAAATATGTATAGGAAGATACATATGTAGAGGGTGCACACCATACAGAACAGCCAGTATGCCTACAGTTGCCACCTTACCAACTGGACACTGTATGAATCACCCATACAAAAGACAATTGTTGCCAGCAACATATACCCACAGAGAGGTCAAAGGATATAACACCACACACAGGTTTGTATACATGAGAAAGCTTTATTTGTGTACAATTACAGTTGTATATGCCATGTCATTTAGCTGTTTAGACTCTGAAATACATATAAACAGCCTAATGCAACTGTCAAACAGATAAATTAATACAGTATTCCGGAAAGCATTACATATGCTGCTATCCAGACCAAGGCCTTCAAGCAGTACACTAGTAAGGACAGACAGGCCACAAGATAACAATCAGTCAACAGTAAGTAATGCAGATGTATAGTCCAGCAGCTTCTATCTACACTCTGTACACAATCCCTAGGAGGTAAAGAACTCATTTGACACAATGGTATGTATCTGTTACATAACAAGGCATAACTGAAACCATCACAATTACACTGACAAACAGAACAGTCTGTATGGCAGGAAGCAGTAGGCCTGCATTTACCCAAGGTGAATTGTATGGTGATGTATACCCAGATACCTTATTGCTGCTTACCCCTGATACCCCTCACATGTTGTAACAGCCTAGGTTAGTTATGGTGCACCCCCCCCCCATAGACTGACATACAGGGCCATATACCACTGCTACATACACTGGCCTCTGGACTGCATAATGGCACACATGTATTGTGCAGATGAAGCCCACACATATATGGACCCAACCCCACAATAAGTGTGGGGGCCACAACAGCAGTGAAATGATGGCAGGAATGGCAGCATGGCATACCCACAGGCCACTACATAACATCCCCTGGCAGCATTTCATATGGACAAAGCTTGGTATGTAAGTGGAGGACAGAGGCTGGAAAACAGGCTCATATGTGAAATAGTGTTGTCATACACTAAGCAAGTTGCTGGTGTTACAGGATAGTCTGTTACATACCCTTAGTCAGGAATATGAACTCAGAAACACAAATGGATGTAGCCATGTACTGATAGCACTCAACACACACACAGCCAGTGATATATCTGATACAAGACCTGTGTGGTGGACAGGCAGAACATAACATGCACACCTCTGGCCATCAAGTGGATAGGCACACAGTTGAGAGCTATGCAGACAGACTGCAGTCCATGTTAAACTAGTATGTACACACAAACCATGTAACACTGGTGCTATACAATGCATACAACAACAGTACTCACACTCTCTGTTTGTAGTTCTGGAACCTCACACAAATATGTAGCTGGCCTGAGTGTGCAAGTCCTCTTGTAAGAGGTATTGCTACCTGCTGTCTGTAACACTGCTGCCCACACACAGGAAGGATGTCCACCATACAGGAAAGGTAAAGGGACCACGTCCACATAATGTAGGGATTTATAGTAGTGGGTTGCCATGACAATGGTAATTGGAAGCACTCCACAGCATGCTGCATGCAGGTAGCAAGTGTAGGACACTGGTTGGTGCAGCATCCATCACCTGATCATGTGCATCACCCACAAAAGCCATGCTGCAATCTATTCCAAGCAGCTCAATCCATTTACTAGAGAGAAAGAGAGAGAGAGAGAGAGAGAGAGAAGAGAAAACAATCAGAAAACATATAACAGATCCTGAACCACAACAACATCAAAAAAGACAACCAAGGAAGCAGGCTAAGGAGTGAAAACAAAATTACCTCCTACAAGAATACTATTCACAACAGACCTCATCCCCACAACAGGTATGTGAAGAATATATGCATGTAATTGACTATAGCACTTGGTCCATAATACTGGGATAGATGATGTGGAATGATATACATGTGCCATCAGGTGTTGCTGTTGTAATGATCTTCAGCTGAACAACTGCTATGGACATTAGAGTCTGTCCCTGTGAGTAGTGGGCCATACCTGTCAACTGTGTAGAGCAGCAGCGACTGGCAAGATGTATGCCAATATAGTGTGTGGTGTGCAATGGATGGGATGTATATTACTGTTGCCAAAAGCTGGTGGTGGAAGTAATGCCATAATGATGCACACGTGGGTTCCAGAGCCCACCACTTGCAGGTCACTCAGGTTAACATGTATTGTAGCATGCTGAAATGCCATAGGTGTGTAATAGGGTTACCTGAAATCTGGCCCTATATATACCCCCTAATGTTAGGCTGTGTCCATATGTGGCACCTGTCTGTGTTGTAGCAAGGCAGAACAGTGCAGCTGTGTGGGAAGGAGTTTTCACCTACAAACACAGCTCATGCATCACACATGTATACTGTTGCTAGCATGGATTGACTATAGCTGCACTGCATGCTGTTGTGTGCCATATGTTATACATGTTGACAGATGGGTAATGGGTGGACTATGTGTACTATCTTTGTGCAACCTCACCTGTGTGTGTGTGTGTGTGTGTGTGTGTGTGTGTGTGTGTGTGTGTGTGTGTGTGTGCGTGTGTGCGGTTATTTGGTCTGTAGGTTCAGTCTGGTGAAGTGGAGGGAGGTTGATGCATGTAGGATGTGTGTGTTTGTGTGGGTGTCCATGTATGCACATGTGTGATTGTGAGGTTGTTCATATGACAGTACTTCCCTTTGGGATTGTGCAGTACATGGACATGGACTGACACATGACACACCAGGAATACTTGTCTGATATGTAATCACAGGACAGCTGATAGTATAATAAGGTCTGTAGCATAGAACATGCATTGGGAGGGAAAATAGATACCAGGTATACCCTTAATATCGCATTCAGCAGAGAGGTGACCGACAACCCACATATGCAGCAATACAGATGCATTGGGGAATTACTAGACAATACCAGGGAGTGTATCCATATATTAAATTGTCACATGATAGGTTGATTGAGCAGCATATCTGGCATGTACTGAGCAATACGTACACATGACACTCCAGTGTGTGACATTATGGAGTGAATGTAGTAGCCCCTCACATATAGGGGAAATGCTCACAATATCCGGACATACACAGGGTGAACGCTGAATGACAGCAATGAGGCCATGTAAAACCACTCCACTCAGGTCATGGAGGTAATGGAGTAACAGGTCTTGTGTTGTGATCACTTGTCTAAGCATTTTGAGGAATGATACGTTAGTGGGTGGTATTAATGAGTGTATGTTACCAAGTGTGATGCAGGATGGGGAACTTATGGGAATGAATGTGGGACTGTCTGTAAATTCATGGACAGGTAGGTATTAAGGTGGAATGTGTGTGTGTCTGTGTGTGTGTGTGTGTGTGTGTGTGTGTGTGTGTGTGTGTGTGTGTGTGTGTGTGTGTGTGTGTGTGCATGTGTGTGTGTGTGTGTGTGTGTGTGTGTGTGTGTGTGTGTGTGTGTGTGTGTATGTGTGTGTACTGTTATGCAATGCTGTACAGGTCTTAAAGTGCGTTTCTTGTTTTCCTCCACAGGTGGTGAGGTGGGTCAGGATCACTCCTGCATGTAATTTGATGGTGTCCATACAGACACAGACGATAATGATAGTACTGCTGAGGCACAGGTGGGGTTGTCAGGGGCCAAAACAGTGCCATCATTTGACATCCCCCTCTTAGCCACCCCAACCTTGCACACAGTTTCAGTACCTATACATACCCCAGCACCAGTGGCCATAGCGGTGGGACAGTTGGCGGTTGGTGACAGTGCACAGGATTGTGTGGTATCCATGCCTACTGTGTCTGTTCACAGCTGGCATAGCTAGATGTCCGTCAGGGCACCACATAGGCCAAGGTGCTCATGGTAAGGCCGCTGGACATCATGCCTCTGGCAGAAGTGCCACAACTGGTACCACCAGGCGCATGTTTCAGGCTGTTATGGGGGTGCAGGCACATATGGAACTGTACACCAGACAGAGCCTGAGGCTGCAGAAGGCTGCTTTCACATCTGCAAGTGACAAGTTCCATGAACTGTCTGGTGTCCTCCGTGCTCATACCGAGGTCATGGATGGAAGGTTTGGTGAGATGATGGGCCTCATCGACCATGGTTTGTCTGTACTTGAACATGTGGTGGGAGTGCAGCGATGGCTGCTTAGATGTACGCCAGCAACACCAACAGCTGGCGGGCAACGTGGACATGCTAGGACACCAAGGTGCTCCCGTAGTGGCAGTACCAGCCCCAGTACTGCAGGGGGGGTGCTGTCCACACCACACCACAGCAGGCCACAAGCATGTGGTCCTCGCCCGTCCCAGGAAAGACATGGTTCCAGCAGACATCTGTCATCATCAGGGGAGAGTAGCACATCGAGGGCTGTACCTGGACGTGCCCATGGAAGCCCTGGCAGGCACAGTCCACATGTCCATGGCCGGAGGCAGTGAACTGCACACCCTGCCAGGTATGGTCTGCAGCTGTCCATAAACACCTGTATAGGGCAGCCACATGGCAGAACTGTGTGCATGCATACTCACACACTATATGAACACACCTAGGGAAACCCCATACCTACACACACCACATCACCACGCCCAGTTTACATCATTACACCTCTCACCCACACACATGGTGTCAAATATATGGCCCACCCTTGGCCTCTGGCAAACCAACAACACACCCTGTGCATATGATGATACCTGTGCCACATCCCTGTCATCCATAACATAGATGCAGGGACAGGCTAATATGGTTCTGAGGCACACGGTGACTGTACTACAGTGTGCCAATGTACTGCAGTGTAACATGTTGTCAGGAGGAATGTTTAATGAAAAAGCAAGTAATCTCTGTGGTATCCCCGAAGTCACAAAACAACCCACTAAAGTGTAGTGAGTCCAAAAACAAAACAGTGTAAGAAACTTCTCTGTGTGGAAGATTTTCAGCCCATATATTTCTAGTTAATCACTGTATATTAATCAGATCAGACAATAGTAGTAGAAGTAGCGAATGTAAACTCATCTTAAGTCAAAACAAAACAAAAAGTAATAACAGAAAATATATAATTGTACACCATTACTAAGTATTCAAAAGTAATCCAAACAAGGCAGGCAGTCTGTTTCCAGTCGAAAATCCTTTATTAAGGACACAGACAAGCGATCCAAGTAAAACAAAAATAGAGTAATAATTTCCTCACAAGCTTTCTAAATATATATATACTTTTTATCAGGCATGGGAGTGGTTTAGTGTGCTGTAAAACAAAGTGTTATTGGTACACATGTTAAATTCACATCCCTTCCCCCATCAGTGTGACATTCGAGCTGGTCCTGCCCTACTTAGTAGTTGTCATAATAATATATAACCCTTATGTACTTTAAATAAAATTATATAATGATGCGGTACCTGTTATTTAACCAAATTATTAAGTAGATTATTAAGTCTGTGATTTTATCCAAGACAATATACTACATGGCTGGAAATATATCAACCTTAGTTCATTTGACAATCAAAAAAATATATATAAATATATACATATACATTTTGCATGCAAAAATCAATTTCTATTTTCATAACCTATTGTTAACAAAGATCGCTTTTGTCCTTCTAGACTTCTTCACGTCTGTGTACAAGAGCCCTCAAAACATATATAATTATATAATTAGTTAGTATTGCATTCCAAAGACATGCATCTGGAGCATTTCTCCCAGGGCCTCCACTGAAAACAGGATCTGTGGAACCTAGTCGGACTTTCCCGGTCAACAAATGTTAAATAATAATAAATAAATAATAATAAAAAATAGTATTGTTATTACACATCATTTTGAATAAAGTGGAAAAAAGAACCAGAAAAAAATAAAAATAAGAAAAAATGTATATATGATGATGGAAACAAAATATACACTTAAATTTCAACTGATTTAAAATGGTATTTAAAACCAGTTTGTATAATAAAATATAATTAGTCATGTAAACAATGTGGCAATTTTCTAAGTTCCAGTGCACTTTTAATTGAACAATAGAAGTTTAGTCCAGGCTTCCTAAACAATTTCAGTTTTAATTGCCACATGACTTCATGTTTCTCCAGAATATTTGGGATGTCTCCTTCAAGATCACCCGTGTCTATGCGATCCAGGAACTGGAACTTAAAACCTGTGAGTCTTTTATGAAGAGAAAGGTGTTTGGCTAGTGCATTATTTTTACATCCAGAGCGGATTTCTAACAGATGACATGAAATCCTACGCTTGAGTTTATTTACAGTCTTGCCCACACAGAATGTATCACATTCATTGCACTGTGCCCTGTAAATTATTTTTTTAGTGTTACAGTCACCCCTGCACTGGTTTTAATGGTCTTCTTTAACTAAGGGTAATAAAAACTATCACCTTGCTGTATAAATATACAAAATGTACAATTAGTTTCACATCTTTTAGTGCTTTTCTCACATGGTCTAGGTTTAAATTCAACAACATTTCTAATGTTCCTGGCCTTCCTATAAACAAATGATGGGGCTTCACTTAAGATGTTAATCAGAAAAGGGTTTCCTGTGACAATGTCCCAGTTTTCTTCAATAATATTTTTGATACTGTGATAATCCAAAGTGTATGTCAGGATGCAGCTATTTTTGCATTTGTTATTCTCTGTGGAATTACTTAACATTTTTCTACTGGGGAGGTTGAGTGAAGGTGCTTCAGTCCTTTTCAGTTCTATAATGGGTTCCAGGATGTTTTTTAACATCTGACTTTCATAGCCTCTCACTAGAAAATCATTCTCTAAACTGTTCAGGTTTTTCAAAAATGGTTCCATCTCTGTGGTAATTCAAGCTAATCTATAGCCTTGAGACTTCACTACATTATACTCGTTTTTTGTAGGATATAGACTTTTACCGTGGAGTAATACGTTAACCCTTGTTGGTTTTTTGAATAGATCAGTGATGATTCTGTTATTGCTGGTGTCCTTGGAAATCTGCATATCTAAGAAAGTGGTTAAGTACAGCTATGGGAAGAGGTAAACTTCAGGAAGGGGGTAGTTTGATTGAGGTAAGTGATAAAATCTCCAAGCTGCAAGGTGTCACCTTCCCAAACAATAAAGACATCATCAATAAAACGTAAATAGCATGTGATATGCTGCATGTAATCTGTGTTGTTTAACACAAAGATTAGATTTAGACTGAACAAAAGCCCAATGTGGAAAAGTATGGATGATTCCCTTTCTAAGGAATGGGAAGATATTTTAGAGGATGCCAGCTACAAACTTATTCTTCTGCTGGTAAGGAACAACCTTAGTGTGCAGAAAGTTACAAAGGCTGACATCACATCTTTAAAAACAACATTGGAAAATGAGAACCACAATAACCTAGATGCTAAATTTAAGCTGCTTAAAGAAAGAGTGAAAGGATATGAGCAGTCCATTAAAGAAAGAAAGATTAATAAAATGAAATGAGATCAACTTGAAAAAGATGGTCCTGTGAGACTTACTAGGAGGTACAATAATAATAACAACAACAACAGGAGAACCAACAACAGACAAGGTTTTAGTTATTACAGGGGATATAAGGGAAAGTATAACCATGCCAGCAGACCTCAATGGGATTTTCACAGGGGAGATCCTCGCACAAAACCAGACAGGGGCACAATACAGGACTACCAGGAGACTGCCCATCCAACATCTCATTCCCCAGAATTCCAATCCCCTCTGGCTATCAACACTCTGCAGAAGCCTTTGACATCACAGAAGGATCAGTACAGGAACATAAGCCACAGCGGCAACCAAAATCGACAGAGAGTTCGACAGGACGAATTACAGGACTACCAGGACAACCGGGACCACAGACAATGCAGCTACCAGGAGCAGCAGCACCTTCACGAAGACCAGTTTCTTCAGGAAGACCAATATTGACAGCACAGACATCAACCATCACACAAATACCAAAGCCAGCACCAGTACCAGAACACGAACGACGACCACCACCAGAGCTTGTCCCTCTTACCAGGTCTCCCCATACCACAGCCACAGCGAGGAATTCTACTACAACCCACTGAGATTCCAGAAAGCAGAGGAGGAATTCCAGAGGTCTCATACTCTATCCACGAACTCCCAGGGAGACAGGAGAACCAAACAGTGGACAGGGGTGAGGGAAATACAATACATGGGCAATCCCGACTGGAACCCCGACTACAACCCAGGTCCCAAGCTCAGATGGAGGATCCAGCCACAATAACAGGTACAATAACAACAACAACAGGTACCACAATAACAGGTGCTCCACTTATCTGGAACCACTCTGTTAAAGCACTGACTGAAGAAGAAAAAAGTGTGTTGCCCAAAGGACTTACTTTTGTACCAAGCTGCAGGAGTGAGGTTGCTCAGGTACTGATAGACCTTAAAATGTTTGTGAGGAAGCTCAACTTAGGGGTACAGTTTCATGGCAAAAGTAATGACACTGAAAATAAGCCTATTGAGGAAACTATAAAAAGGCCTAGCAGCTATTGTCCACTACTACATCAAACACTAGCTGCTTTCGAAGTGAAATGTGAGATGGATATCAGGAAACTGCTTAAAAAACCTCCTAATAAAAAACTTTATAACTTAACACAGGGAGAAAGAAAAGCATTGCTTGAGCTAGGCAATGATAAATCCAGGCGTGTAATGAAGGCAGACAATGGAGGAGGTAAACTTGTGACTGATACCACTAGCTACAACCAAAAGATAGAGAACATGCTGGAGGATAACAGATTTTTATGAATTATTTACCATGGATGACATAAAAAGAGCATATGATTTATGGAACACTAATCTCACCACATTATGGGAAGAAAAACTTATCACTGAAAATCTTTATAATTATTTATGGAGCCCATGCCCATGTTTACCTTACTTTTTTTGGAATACCAAAGCCACACAAGAACAGAGAAGACCCACCTTATAGACCTTATAGACCAGTGGTAGCAAGTGGAGGTTCCCTTACTGAAGCCACAGCCATTTACCTTGATTACTTGCTGAAACCTCTTGCAGAAAAGAATAAGTCATACATAAGAGATTCAATGGATTTTTTGAAAAAAATAAAAAACCTTACAGTGGAAGCTGACAGTATTTTGGTAATTATTGATGTGGAATCCTTGTACACAGTGCTCGCTCACAATTACTGTATAACAGCAGCTATGGAGTCTTTTAAGAAACATAATCAGGGTACACAGGCACAACTGCAAAAGTTAAGCAAGCTCATTCATCTTGTACTGGACTTCAATTTCTTTACTTTCAATAGCAAACACTACAATCAAAAAACTGGCATAGCAATGGGGGCTGCCATGGCTCCCAGCATAGCTAACATAGCCCTGGGCAAATTGGAGGAGGACTTTGTGTTAAACAACACAGATTACATGCAGCATATCACATGCTATTTACGTTTTATTGATGATGTCTTTATTGTATGCAAAGGTGACACCTTGCAGCTTGGAGATTGTATCACTTACCTCAATCAAACAACCCCCTTCCTGAAGTTTACCTCTTCCCATAGCTATACTTCAACCACTTTCTTAGATATTCAGATTTCCAAGGACACCAACAATAACAGAATCACTACTGATCTACACACTGCCCAGTCTGCAGATGACCTTACAGATGTGAGTTCCTCAAAAACATAGCACTGTTATGACAGGTATTAAAACATGTAGACCAGCTATATCCACTCACACCCTGTTAAACTGACATTAATCCAAATGCAGAATAGCAACACATACATTCTGTAGTCATGTCAGACTCATCCCCCTCCTGTCTGTTGGCCTGTTTCCACAGTGTATGTTGTTAGAGGTAAATCCCCAAACCATCTGCGATGCTGTTTGCCAAACACCAGATCTAGGTCCTGCTCACAGTGAATGAAAAGGCCCAACACCAACATGATGTTCCTAGATATTGGAGTGTGTTTCCATGCAATTGGCTATGGGAATGTTACCACAGCTGTTCTACATGCAATCAACTAGAGGAGGACTGCAATTCATGCAGAGGCCATCAGCTGATCATGAGCATCACTTACAAAACACAAGCTGTTGCCTAAGCAAAGCAGGAGTACTTCTCCACATCCACCAGAGAGGGAGTGAGAGAGACAGACAGAAACAAAGTAAGTCAGGGAGGGGGTGGGAGAGAAAAACCCTAGCATGTTTGTATCACGCACCTACCAGTATGGGGTTTCAAACCCCTGACTGATTATGTATTGCTATCACGTCTATGCAGTTATTGCATGCGCCACATAGCGTACATGTTGAGGAGCTGTCCAAATGTATATGTGATGGTGAGTGACATCTGCAACAGTGATATAGTAGAGATATTGGTGGTGTAGTACACATGCCTGTCCACATGAACAGGTGTCAGCGTCAGCACAGCCACACTCTGTAAGAGAGTCACGCACATTAACACACTTGTCAGGGTCAGGAATATACTTCCTGACTAGTTTGTTTGCCACAATACAGTAATGTGCAGGTATCACATGCACCACAGGGGTTATCCAGAGGTTATATGGGCAAAGGGTATGTGAAGGTGTCTGACATCAGACATCATGCTTCAGTATGCCAATGGGAGTTGTAGTAAGTGTGAATGTGGTCAAAAGCATCATACACCACACACACAGACACAGGGTGCCAGTACTGACATGCATGGGTGCATTGCTTCATGGGCATGTAGTGGTTGACTGTGCCTGAAGGCTATACAAGGCTAGATGAAGGGTATACCTTGGCATCAGGCCACATGAAATGGTCTGCAATGTGGCTCAGGGGTGTGGTGTCTGGATTGGTCCACACAGGTGGGTATTGTATTCACCATCCAGTCACCTGGGTTACTATTGTGTGTGGCCAGTGTTGTGCAATGTTTGCCATGTATTTGTTCTTTAGTCCATGACATGGATGGTGTCTGGGATGTGCACACGTCCCACATGCATGTACAGTGATATGTGGAACTGTTCCTGGGGTGGCTGGCACATGTTGTGTACGCAGATTGTTATTGTCAAATGTGCCAGTCCTGGCCTTATGTGGTGGGAACTGGTAATGGACAGCAGGTTGATCCTGCACCTATAATGATAGCATGATATAGGTATTCCTTGGTGTCAGTGGCATCTGTCCATACACGGCTTGTGTATAAAGCATGGTATGTCCTTTGTGGGTCACATTTGATGGCACCACAGTTGTTGCAGGCGTCCAGTGGGGAACATAGTGAAGGCACACTGTCTGCAAGTGCACGCCTATTGTACTGATGGACAGGGTGCCATGCCCTCTGTATTCCACTGCAATCACACCATGGTTACTATCTGTGAGCAATATGCAGGGTACTATCAACATAGCGGTTGTTGCCTAGGCAAGTGTGTTTGTGTACGAGACATGGGTTGAGAGTGTTCTCTGGGTAATACAAGGGTTGCTTACTTTGTTCACCAGGCCTTGATGTCACATGTCGGGTTATGGATTGGAACCCCAGTCTCTCGGCTATTTGACATCTGTTATCCTTATAAGGTGGACATTGTGACATATAATAGGGCCACCATATAAGAGATTTCTAAAACCCGCTCCCCAATGAGTCCAGTTGTTACACACTCACAGCCACCTCCACACAGGATACAAATGACAAACACAGACACACTTTCCATTTTTGGGATTAGAACTCCTACCTAACTAGTTTATCACACTACAGCATAACTCAGTTATAGGACGCACCATGGAAATTATTGGACTACTCTTTCCCCAAAGGTATATTTCACTGGGAATGACATCAGGGCTTGTCAAAGAAGGCCAATGGAGGTTGTAGTGTCTGTGAGTGGCCTCAAAAGCATTGCACCGTACACAGACAAAGAAACCCACACACAAACATCCACACTTGCCATGTCTGGGAATAGAACCCCTACCAAACTACTATATCACACTACAGCATTACGCAGTCATAGGATGCACCATGGAGATTACTAGGCTACTCCTTTCCCAAAGGTATATTTCAAAGTGAATGACATCAACAGGCTTGCCAAAGTAGGGCATTTGAATTGTTATTGTAGTGAGTGTGACTAGCCTAAAAAGGCAGTGCCCCTTACACAGAAACACACAAACAGTTGCCATGTCTGTGATTAGAACTCCTACCTAACTAGTTTATCACACTACAGCATTACACAGTTATAGGACATGCCACAGAGATTACTGGGTTACTCCTTTCCCAAAGGTGTATTTCAAAGTGAATGACATCAGCAGGCTTGCCAAAGTAGGGCATTTGAATTGTAGTGAGTGTGACTAGCCTAAAAAGCATTGCTCCCTACACAGACAGAGACACACACATAATTGCCATATCTGGGTTTGGAACTCCTACCTAACTAGTTTATCACACTACAGCATTACACATTTACAGGATGCGCCATGGAGATTATTGGGCTGCTCCTTTCCCAAAGATGTATTTCAAAGTGAATTAAATCAGCAGGCTTGTCAAAGTAGAGCATTTGAATTGTAGTGAGCGCGACTAGCCCAAAAAGCATTGCTCCCTACACAGACAGGGGCACACACACACACACACACACACACACACACACACACACACACACACACACACACACACACACACGGTTGCCATGTCTAAGATTAGAACTCGTACCCAACTAGTTTATCACACTACAGCATTACACAGTTACAGGACATGCCATGGAGATTACTGTACTACTCCTTTCCCAAACGTGTATTTCAGAGTGAATGATATTAACAGGCTTGCCAAAGTAGGGCATTTGAATTGTAGTGAGTGTGACTAGCCTAAAAAGCATTGCTCCCTACACAAACACAGTTACCATATCTGGGATAAGAACTCCTACTGAACTAGTTTATCACACTACAGCATTATGCAGTTATAGGACATGCCACAGAGATTACTGGGCTACTCATTTCCCAAAGGTGTATTTCAAAGTGAATGACATCAGCAGGCTTGCCAAAGTAGGGTATTTGAATTGTAGTCAGTGTGACTAGCCTAAAAAGCATTGCTCCCTACACAGGCAGAGACACACACACAGCTTCCATGTCTGGAATTTGAACTCCTACCTAACTAGTTCATCACACTACAGCATTATGCAGTTATAAGATGCACCATGGAGATCGTTGGGCTAGTTTTTACCCAAAGGTGTATTTCAAAGTGAATGACATTAGCAGGCTTGCCAAATTACGGCATTTGAATTGTAGTGAGTATGACTAGCCTAAAAACTATTGCTCCCTACACAGGCAGAGACACACGCAGCTTCCATGTCTGAGATTTGAACTCCTACCTAACTAGTTTATCACATTACAGTATTACACAGTTATAGGACACTCCACAGAGATTATTGGGTTACTCCTTTCCTAAAGGTGTATTTCAAAGTGAATGACATCAGCAGGCTTGCCATAGTAGGGCAATGGAGAAGGCAGTGTGTGTGCATGGGGCATAACCCATTCATCTAGAGGTAAACACACCACACTCAGGCACACACAGATTTATATTCCGGAGGTATGTGTATACAACTGCTAGATTGACTACTGCCTTGTACAGTCATGTTGCACAGCTGGCATTAGCACCACAGAGTCTTTAATGCTGAGGGATGCCAGTGGCTAATTTATACAGTGAGTGATATTTACACATAATGTGGTTGTAGCCATTTGGCAGTGTGCTGGGTGGGATAGGCCTCATGATGGAAGGCTCTTTGTCACTGTCACTCTCTTCCACACATCTATATATGTGCACTTTTGGCATATTATAGTGTATTGTCCTTGGATATATGTGTGTATTCCTATCCAGTGTGTGTGCAAAGCATGACTGATGCATACTGAGGAGTGTATGCACTAACATCTGCAACTGTCAGATATGTATGGTCCACTGTTGTTGGCAGACATGGGCTTCATTTGTTTAAGTGTGTGAGCATGCCCAGTAGGCCCTTCTGTTTTTAATGTGTGCATCCATTCCAGGTAGTTTGTACTCCAGTGCAGACCTTTGTGTTCTACACCTACAGCTAGCAAACTGGTTCTGCAGTATATCTGTAGATCAGTTGGCAATATGGAGTCAAACTGTGCAAGGGATAGTGGGTACTGTAGGAGATTGTGTCTGTGCTGCTTCTGCTACATGGTACTGGTGTTAGCAGAGATATTCAGACACATGTACTGTTATACACTGTGATGCTTTATGTCCTCAACTACTATCAGGTGGACATTTTTGCTCACAGTGATGTCCTGGGGAACACAGGGTAAATGCAGCTGTGTCCAGTATTGTGGTCAAACCCCTACATATTCATGGAAAGTTATGCCATTCTGGAGAGGGAGCTGCGGACACTTGCTGCTGGGTCTGTGTATCCAGTTTAGCACCTTGGTACAGTGATTTCAGAGGATCCCATACTTGTACATCCAGCGATGTGACAGTATGGCCTTATCTTGCTGTGGCAACACCTCACAGCTGTACAGAGTCACACAGGTTATCCAGAGGCAGGGGTCATAATTCAGGACATTACCCCTGTTGTCATGTATGGGCTGGTTTGTAGCCACCCATTTTTGTGTTTGCAGCCAGGGTTAGTATGTGCACATGGCTGTGTGTCGGACTTTGCACTTTCCATGTTGCCCATGCTTCCACCTCCCTATTATTCTATCCTCTTCCATACATTATGCATACATTCTCTGATACTTTCCCTATAGTTATCATCTTATCACAGCTGTGTTTTGGTGTTGGTTCACAGTTCATGCAGTGGGACATGGTGGACATGTTACTGTGGTTTGCCCACATGGCCTTGCATATGGCTTATGTGGAGTGCATTATGTTGTTATTTGGGTGTCCATGACATAGCATACAGTGGCAGTACGGGTGAGATGCATGCCTTTGACATAGGCCTGTAGGCCATTTGCTGGTGATGCAGGCCAGCTGTAGCAGCATGTTGCATTCTGTCAGTTCTACAGTCCCAGACTGCCATATAGTATATTCCCCTGGGGTGACAGGGTAGGTGTGCTAGGTGTTCATGCCAATACTTTCTGTCAGTATTGATCAGGTGTTGTGGATGCTGGCAGGGTGCTGATTAAAGCTAGGGACACACCTGCATGGGACACCTGCACTACATGCTGCATTCTTTCGCTATTGCTATACACAGGTGGTGGACATATTGTACCCATTCCCAACAGCGGGAATAAGACCGAAGAGGTACCTATGTGTGGTGTTTGGGTGAACTGGGTGCATGTATGCTATGGGCACTACTTGCATCTGACTCACAGATATGCATGGGGAATTCCAGTTATGCTGGCTTGTGCAGGGACATCAGCCATTTCCCAATACATCAGTCCTATCACCTTTGTGATCTGCAAGTGTTCAGGCAGACGACATCGGTATTCCCTACTACAAGCTCAGATAATGTGATGCATACCTGTTTGTACAATTCCAAGGGTGTGTCCATTTCATGGTTACACATTATATACTGTATGTCTGGGGTACTTTTCCCTATGTACTGCTTGTATATCAAGCCCAACAGTCATGCCATGTCCATCTTTCAGATGGTGATACATATTATTGCCATACATTTACAATGGCTTACTGCTAGCATGTGTTATATTGGGGAGCATTGTCTTTGGCACTGCAGTTGTGAGGACTTGGATCTATCATCAGCAGTAGGGGCAATGGCCACCAGGTCAAACCTCAACATGCATACATACTCACCACTCTCACACAATATGAAAAACGCACCAAGCTAACACATGCATACCTACATATTGTACAAATGCTACTATCTTTTCTGCTACCTTGGCCACCTCAGGTCATCTGTGCTCCACTGATATTATACCCACACATACATGTTACTACATGATGTTACTAGATCATGTTACTAGATTGGTAGGTTGGCATAATGGTTAAGGTGTTTGCCTTATAAACCAAAGATGCAGGGTTTGATTCTCACATGGGGTAGTTGGCTAGGCTTAAAATGGCCCACAAAGGCAGTTAGCCTAGTACTAATCTATGAACCTATGAACTTATGACTACATCAGATTGGGGGGGACGACAAACCTGACTGTTTCTACATTTCTACATAGGATGAGGGTGGGCACACCTGACTGTTTCTACATTTCTACACAGGATTGGTGGGGCACACCTGACTATTTCTACATAGGATTGGGAGGCACACCTGACTGTTTCTACATTTCTACACAGGATTGAGGGGGGCACACCTGACTGATTCTACATTTCTACATAGGATTGGGGGGTACAGCTGACACTTGTACACATTTGCTATGACTGTACTGGTATGTCAGGTACTCCATTTCATTCTGTATTCTAACCTATCATGCTGACTAGAGGTATATCAGTGTACTACAGGTCTTAGGCTTGATTGACCTACATATCGGTTTCTGACTTCTTTCCCTTCAGAACTCCCATCCCACTGCCTGACCTGATGTAGTCCATCTGTGTAGGCCTGGGGGAGAGGTTACCCATAGCCATCATTCAGAGGCCTTAGCATGGCTTTTGTTTGTGTTTGCCTACACCTGTCCTGCTGGCTGGGACTTTTGCTGGATATGTGAACCTCCCTGACTGGCATGTGTGTCATATGGACACACATGTGGCACAGCACATTTCCTGCAGTGGGTTTTGTCAACATGTCTACTACTAACTACTGTGGTGACATCAGTATCTGTTACAGATCACATGCTGCCACTATAGGTGTCTACTATCTGCTGGCATCCCATTCAGCCACCCAATTCCCTTGCATGCTCACATCCATACCGTAGATACAAGTAACAACACATACCACTCCATTCAGCAATTGGTAAGAAGAGTGACTTACCTTGTGGGTGTGCCAGTATTGAAGATGGTGCTGGAGGGCTGTGTATGTCGGATGCACATAGTACACTCCCTATACATGGCTGAGCACAGGTAGTGTCATGTTTGGCATCCCTTTTACTGTATGTGCAAGTCAGAGAGAGGTGTCATTCCCTGGGTCCCTCCTGTGTCAGTGTATGTGCTATGTTTTGCCTCTTTGCCAAGGCCAGGGCATACTGGGCATGCCTCCTTCTGCCTACTGGGGCTGGCTCAGGTTGTTCCTCTTCCGAGTCACTCTGTGCCTGTGCAGGCCTTGGCAATGGTGGGGGCGGGGCTGTGTGGCCCTGCCCCATGCTGTTCCTGTTGCAGCTGTTTCCACAGGATCATATTGTGTAGCATGGCACATACGATGACAATTTGAGTACATGTAGCTGAGGAGTACTGCAAGGCTTCACCGGATGTGTCCAGACACTGGAACTGTGACTTGAGCATCCCAAACACATGCTCTATTATAATTCTGGCCTGTGCGTGTGCCTCATTATGGAGTTCTTGTTCGGGTGTGTGTGCATTTCTGCTGGGTGTCATCAGCCATGGCTCCAGTGCATAACCAGCAACCCCCACTAGGTGACCGTAAGGGATGTCACCACTGGAAAATCTCTGGTACAGCTGCATCAGATGCCAGATGTGGGAATCGTGATAGCTTCCAGGGCGGCCAGCAAACACATTCATTATTATGCCCTGGGCATCGCACACAAGCTGGCAGTTGATGGAGGGGAAGCCCTTGCGGTTGATGTAGACCATACCCCGCTCACCAGGTGGTGCTTTGATGCATATGTGCATGCAGTCTATAGCACACACTACCTCAGGGTATTCTGCTATTTGATAGAAGAGATGCATATTGCTGACCAACACCTCACGGGTGTTGGGGAAATATACGTGCTCACCGGCATGTGCTGACATGGCATCCAGGAACTGGTGGAGTACCCTGGATGCTGATGCCTGTGAGATCTCCATGATATCCCCAGTTGACCTTTGAAACATACCTGTAGCTAGTATTCTTAGGCCTACACATACCTTGGTATCCACTGGGATGGGTTCCCCTCTGTTAGTTCTGTGTGTCAGGCGTGGCCAGCACAGCTCAACAGCTTGCTGTAGGATGCCCCTATCCACCCTATAGTGCTCCACTATCTCCAGCTCATGTAGCCCCTGGTAGGTTCTGTACATTCTTCTTCGTCTCCTCGCTGTGGGTTGGTCAACAGCATTCTCATCCTCACCACCCTCAGCCTCTTCCACATGTTGATGTATGATAGCTATTGCAACCCCTATCATTTTGTTGTTTTTGTTTATTAAAATTCCCCCACTTGTATACACTGGTGGTGTAGAGTATGTGGGAAAAAACAGAGGGAAAGGTGTTTGCATAGTTTATAGTAGTGTTCTGGGCTGGGCTGGGCTGGTCTGCTGCCTGTGTAATTGGCTAATTCTGATACATTTCACCTGCCAGCTATGCAAGTTCTCCCTGATTACCTTCCTACTGCTGTTTTCCCTTCACATTGTCCTCTTGTTTAAGCCTGGGGGCACGCCGCACAAATACAGTGCTCAAATGTGCACAGAGCTGCTATTTCCTGGTTTACTTTTTTTTCCCTTTAAAACCCAGTGTGCGGCATGTACACCAGCTTAGACAATGTAAAGAGTGTTAGGCAGCCTCAGACACAACCCCTTGCTTAGCTCTGCTAAGCTAAGGGCAAACCTGAGCCACAGGGTTCCAATCCGCTTACAGTATGCCTGACACAACCCCCTATGATGTCAGCTAATTCCTAGGCTTGCACCAAGCTATTCCTGCTCTTACACTGTTGGGTAATGACTAGTGTTGAGGGGAAATGTGATAGTCAGTATCATTCCCCTTAATTGTATTGGATTGCCTGCTGATGCATAGTTACAGGTCCCACACTGAGCCTCCCCCCTTAGCAACCACTATTCACTGGCCATTTTCTCTTTTGCTTGCCATTGAGTATAATGGCAAAATAGTGATTTTGGTTAGAATGCTTCTTTTAGTTATTATTTTTTATTTTTTGCCCGATCTTGTTTGCGAGCTGCTGCCCTATGCTTAAACAGCCGAAATCGGCTAAAAAAAATAAAAGTTTTTTTTTTTTGTAACTGTTTTCCATGCCAATGGCTACATATTTGGCCATTGGCATGCTTTCAACATAATATCCACCCTTTATTTGGAGCTGTCATGGCTCCGTTCTGTAGTTTGCAGAAATGTACTCGGTTACTAACTGAGTACATTTCTGCAGATATCCGTAGTCCTGCACGGCTGGCTGCCAGCTTCCTGGATCACAAATTCACCTCATTTGCATGGATTTCACCTGCAAATGGGGTAATTTGCATACAGAAGCTTAGTCCGTGCAGGACTAGTGCAGGTGTGCTCGTACACATCCCTGCAGCTTATTCCTGGATCGCACGGCAGATATATTGCCTGCTTGAGCTCCTGCACTAGTCCTGCACACCGTGCAGGGTTTGCTGAAACCAGGGGATTGTCTACACAATAGTTCATCTTTTAGTCAATACCTGCCTTAGAAACCTAACAATATAGCAAAATAAGCAAAGGAAAATATGAAGGTGTTACTGATCAATGCTAGGAGCCTAAACAAGGAACTCCACTCTCTACAAGCTCTTCTCACCCTGGAGGACATTGACATCTATGTAGTGGTTCAGACATGGTTTAATAGAGTGGAGGGCCCTCCAGCTGTGCAGGGCTTTAACACCTGCTACACATTTAGAACAGCTACTGCACAGGAGGGGAGAAAAGTGTAGGTGCCTCAGTTTACATCCAGAAGAGAGTCACATCAAGATTGGTAAAGCAGCATGATGCACTAGACCTTCTTTATGTCTAAATAACCATTAGAAAGGTTCTGTACCATACATGAGCTAGTTATGAAATTCCTTCTATGACTAAAAAGCCACAATGCCTAGGAACTAGAATCACTCAGTATTAAACCCAATACCATTGTCCTAAATGATCTAAACTATACAGCTATAGACCATACACCACCACCACTAGTGCATAAGCAAAGAGTTTCTTGGACTTTGTCAGTACAAATGCACTGGAACAATTATTTAGAGTACCCACTAGGTGGAATAATATCTTGGTTCTTATCCTTACTTATACGGGAGCATCTTGCAGCATCCCATGCATGTGTATCTTCATCACAAGTTAAGTCTGACCATAAAGCAGTCTCCTTCAAAATAAAACTGAAACCAGAGATCCCTTCCACCCAAGGTACCTTTAGAAATTTCTTTAAGACAAACTACCTACTCCTAAGTGATACACTGGCAATTTTCTAATCCCCACCAAGCACAGTTAACTCCATTGAATATGCAGAAATGTACAACATTGCACTATACCAGCATGTAAATAGCTGCACAGATGATGCAGCTGTAACCCATAGGAACAAGTGCAAGGCAAACCCTAGAAACATACCCACATGGTGGAACCATAATATCAATGAACTTTATAATAAAAGAAAAATAATTTTGACCAAAAGAAGACTATTTCCCAGAATATTAGAGCTATTGTCACTGAAATAAATAACTTAGGAGTTTAATAAAATCCCCCAACACCAAGTTTGAGGCCAAACTAGCTAACCAAGCCAAAGGCAATCACAAGGCACCTTCTAGTTATGTACGCAATCTCAAAATTCAATGCAGCAATGTGCTGAGCTGATTCTGAACAACTATTATTTATTTATTATTTATTTTATTTATTTTACATTTGTTTACCGGGCTAGTCCAACTGGATACATTTCCATTTTCAGCAGAGGCCCGGGGAGAAAAGCTCCACATAGAAACAAACACAGTGAAATTATTTACAAAAGCAAAGAAAGGAGGTAGAAAAATAACAGGCAAAAACATGATTCTAAACTAGATTAAACTAATCATGAATATATACTAGGAAGGACATCACCCAATTTCTATTTCAGAATGCAAGATAGGAGAGTTCTATTTTAGTAAAACATTTGTGAAGATATAAATACATTCAGCAATTATTTACACATCCAAAGTTTTATAATAATTCGTAACAGAGGCTACTTGCAAAGGTGCTTTTGAAATCAGCTTCCCAAGGGGAATCAGTAGAGAGAAATAAAAGAAGGTAGTATAAAAGAATAATTAGTGGACTCACAAGATTAGTCAGGATTGATGCATGGGCATAACCAGTGTGTTTTAAAATGTTTTTTAAGCTTTTGTTTAAAAAGGAAGGGGGAGGGAATAGAAGTTAGAGCAGTAGGTAGAAGATTCCAATATTTACCTATGGTATTGGAGAATAGGGAGTCACCAGCAATGTTGTTAGACTAAGTTAACCTCACAAGAAGTTTGCTTGAAGAGCGTAATGAATTTAGATTAGTATTGGGGGAGATAAGGTTAGAACGTATAGCGGTATTTTTAGGTTGGTAAAATATCCTATGTACAAAGATAAGTTGGGAAAGTGTCAGCATCTTTTTTAATTCAAGCCAGTTTAGTTGCTGTAGATTCTGACAGTGGTGAGTTCTAAATGGGTTCCCAGTAGCAAATCTAGCAATGCTATTGTATGTGTTTGCTAGTTTAGTGAGATTATTTTTCTTTAGGTTAGTGTATATGGGTGAAGCGTAAAGAAGAGTGGAAATAAGATGAGAGTGAGCAAGTGTAGTTTTGGCTATTGGAGTTAAAAAGGTTTTAATTCTATATAAGGAGACCAGTTTTCTATTTACGGTTTTAATTGTGTTATTAATGTGATTATCAAAAGTGAAGTTATTGTCGATTATAATACCTAACAGCTTGGTGGTAGAGTCAGGGGATATATGTGTGCCATTACTGGATTTGATAGAGAATTCTGTGGGGGGGGGGACTTACTATTAGGCCTAAAGAGCAGAAGTTTGTTTTTTTTTGGCATTCAAAAGGAGGCAACATTTCAAGAACCATGCCTCAACTGTGCTAAATACATTCTGTGTTAGTGTTTGTAGTTCAGATGTGGTATTAGCAGAACATATGAGCGTAGAATCATCTGCATATTGAATACATGTAGCTTGAGGTATTGCTGCATGTTAAGTCACTTATGAATAAAGAGAAGAGAAGAGGTCCTAGAATGGAGCCCTGAGTGACCCCAAGAGAGACTGGCAGAATGGATGAAAGTTTGTTTTCCCAGAGAACTGCCTGTTGCCTGTTATTAAGGTAGGAAGTGAACCAATGAACAGCCTTAGGGTCAAGAGAAAGATATTCTAGGGTTTTTATGAGCAGGAGGTGGTTTACCATATCAAAGGCTTTTGACAGGTCTATAAAGAGTGCTGATGAGAGGATGTTGTTATTGCGGTTTCTATTGATGCAATCGGTAAAAGATAGGAGAGCTGTGGTGGTGCTATGAAATGGCCTAAAGTTAGTTAGCTAGTAAGTTATATTGAGTTAAGTGGTCCATTAGCTGATGGTGAATACATTTCTCCATAATTTTGCTAAGCGTGATAAGAGTGCTATAGGCCTGTAGTTAGAATACTCATTAGAGTTACCTCCTTTATGTAAAGGGATAATGTGGGAGATTTTTCAGATAGCAGGGATGGTTCCTTCAATGATGGTTCTATTTATAAGGATGGATATGGGATAGGCAACTGCTTCAGCTGCTTTTTGAAGGTATTCAGATGGTAACTGATCAGCAGAGGGGGTACAAGGTTTAAGTTTTTGGATAAGTTTTAGGATATAGGTGGTAGAGATGGGTTGTAGTTGGAATATAGGGAGATTAGGAGATGTGGAGGTGGGGATGCTAGACATCTGTGGAAAGGTGACTGGCTAGAGAATTAACGGTGTCAATAAAAAAGGTATTAAAGGCATTAGCAGTTTGATGTGAGGTATTCTTTTCAGCCCCTAAGGGGGAAGGTGTACTAGACTGGCCTGGGTGTAGGAGTCTATTTAAGGTTGACCAGAACCTTTGGGGGTTGTTATGGTGAGTTTGCTGTAATTTACAATAGTAGTTCTTTTTGTCTGTAAAAATGGCTTTTTTAGTACTATTTCTTAACTGTCTAAAGGCTTGTTGATCTGAGGTAGTTTTGGTAGCTCTCCACTTAGCCCAAGATTTATTCCTAAGTAATATTTTTTGTCTTGTCTCTTTGGACAGCCAGGGGGCTGGTTTGGATTTAACTCTAATAGATTGTTTCAGAGCATGTTGATCAAGGATTGTTAAGAATTTGGTATTGAAATATTTGACAGCTTCTTCAAGGGTGAGAGTTTTTAGAGGGTTCCAGTTACAGGCCTTTAGTTCATTTTGGAATGATAATGGGTTAAAGTGTTTGTTGCTACGTGAGATCCTATAGGTGGGGGTGTTATTAATGTCACTTTTTTGTCTTATGATGTAAGTTAAGGTATGATCGCTTACATCATCAGGCAAAGTTCCTACTAAATACGTTTGTTGCTGTTTGTTAATAAGAATCCAATCTAAAATACTTTCTTTCTTGTTAGGTTTATTGATTCTAGTTGTAGTGTTGATTGTCTGAGAAAAGCCATGAAGATTAATATGTGAGGAAGGATTATCTGTATTGACAGAAGACCAGTCATAATTAAAGTCTCCTAATATGATAGTTTCTTGTGGGTAGGTAGAAGATACGCAACTTAGGATATTCTCTATTACGGTATTATTATTACCAGGAGGTAGATAGATACAGATGATATAGATTGATTTATTGGGGTTTAGTTGTAGTTTAGAAATAAGGAGTTCAGCCTTACTATCCTTTAGTGGGTTATAAGGTACAGAGGAGATCTGTAGTCCAGTCTTAAAAAGAAGTGCTACTCCCCCACCCTTACGTTTTATGCGGTCCATTCTCAATATGTTGTAGCCTGGGGGAAGTATTGCATTGTCTTTAGTACCAGGCTTCAACCAAGTTTCAGTAAGACAGAAGATGTCAAAGGAGTGAATATCAAGGAGGGCATGGAGATGGGCAATCTTGTTGTTAATACTGCGGATATTGAGATGTCCTATAAATAAGGCGTTTGAGACAGTGGTTAGTGTTAGGACGGTAGAGTTTGTAATATTATAAGTTGTGTCAGTGGAGACATTAGTTGGTCCTGGGTTAGGGTGGATGTCACCATCGCTTAGGGTTGGAGTTTTAAACTCTGAAGGTGGTTTGCAGGAGAAGCTGGTTAGATATTTCAGTCTCCTTATATTTGGATTATTGAAGTTAATATGTGCAAGTCGATGGTATTTGGTTAACAGGTAGTTGGAGGTAGATGTGATGTTTAAATGAATATGTGTTTGGGTAGTAAGTTGAATGGCTGTTTGTTTGAGACAGTAATTAAATTGGTAATAATTAACTTTTTCATAGGAAGTAAGGAGATAGGCCAAGGTTAAGCCTAGAAAAAGTGTGGGTATGAGTATTAGTTTGGTTAGGCTAGTTTTAGTTTTAGAAGACATACGGCTAAGAATAGTTATAAAGCTCTACAGAGACAGAGTTAGAATATAACTACAATTTGAATTATAGGGAAGGTATAGTCTTTCCTGTGAAGAATAGCTACTGGTATATGTATAAGGTAAGGTACTATAAGAGAGGCAATAAAGAAAGTAAGTTAGGAGGGATGAGGTGGAGTTGTGTCAATTGACAGTTACATGGGATAGGTTGACTCAGGGAGAGGGTGTGGTAAGGGAGGTATAAGTGTAAGACCACTGGGGGTTGGTGAGATATGGGGGTAGGGTAGGGGAGCGAAGCGGGGCAGAGCCAGTTAGTAGATTGTGTGGAGCCAATAAGGCCTTTCAGAGAAGCTAAGCACTGATGTCTCTTAGCCAGGTAAGAAACACCTTATTGTGGGTGTTTTAACAGTAAAGTTTGTACAAATCCAGCAATTCCTTACTCTGGAAAGTGGAGTCTGCTATACAAACTTTTAGGGGATAAATTGGGTTAGCAGTAAGTAAGATAAGCAGCACAGAGATCCAGAGCAATGCTCCAAAGTGGACTAAAAGCAATCAGTATCTGTATTCTGCTGCCATCTAGTGGCATGAAGGAGGAAGGACCTCAACCTTAAAGTTAAGTAAGAAATAATTCTATGTGGGAGGAAAATGGCCTAGGTTAGTTCCACGAGTGTGCTGGCCCAGTTCCAAAAATGATTCTAGCAAAGTTAAAGAAAAATAAATGCACATACAGCAAGTCTAGAAGGCTATCAGCTATAGCCTACACTGAGAGGTAGAAGGGATGTGTCCTGAGTGTCCACACTTTAGTAGACTGCCTTCTAGCTTCTAAAAAAAAACTCTTGTAAAAAATATAACAGCAGAGGGGGACAACCCGATTAGCAGTGCTAGGCTTCCAGGAGCAAGTCTAGAAGGCTATCAGCTATAGCCTACACTGAGAGGTAGAAGGGATGCGTCCTGAGTGTCCACACTTTAGTAGACTGCCTTGTAGCTTCTAAAAAAAAAACTCTTGTAAAAAATATAACAGCAGAGGGGGACAACCCAATTAACAGCGCTAGGCTTCCAGGAGCAAGTCTAGAAGGCCATCAGCTATAGCCTACACTGAGAGGTAGAAGGGATGCATCTTGAGTGTCCACACTTTAGTAGACTGCCTTGTAGCTTCTAAAAAAAAAAACTCTTGTAAAAAATATAACAGCAGAGGGGGACAACCTGATTAGCAGCGCTAGACTTCCAGAGAGCAGCACACCATGCGGACGACCAAGGGGACACCTTCAAATATTACCTACGCTCAATCCCCAAATGACTTAGCCATTCTGCAGGAAGGTTTGTCCCAAATAAATATCTGGTGCCAAAATCATGGTCTTAAATTAAATGCCAAAAAATGCATTATTGTATCCTTTGGGAAGTCATCTACCCCAGGGGACTACCACATCGATAATATGCCCCTAAGAGTTGACCCAGTTGTTGAGGATTTGGGAACTTATGTGAACAGTGACTAAACTTTTGACCAATATGTGTCTATTGTTCTAAGAAAGTCCTTTGATATTCTACAGCTTATAACAAACAAAGGGATTGTGTCTAGATCTAGGGATGTCATTGTCTCCCTTTACGCAGCCCTCATTAGGCCAGTCATTAAATATAATGTACCTTTGGCATGTATCTTTCCAGACACATGCAGTAACTGGAATGCCCACAGAGATACCTTACTAAAAGGATACTACAAGGCCTAAGAACATGCCCTACATGGACTGACTCAAGATCCTGTCACTATACTTGGTATCCTACAGACTGTTAAGAGGTGACCTGTATCTGGCAACCCATTACTGATGGATTTACTGCATATCAGCAAGTCAAATGGCATCAAAAATACATGGTCTATGGATCAAAATCTCTTGTAAAACAATAAAGGAATGGTTTGGAGGGACAGTTATATCTTGCAGCTGATACTGCTGCTGTGGAAGAGACTTCCAATCCACATAAAACAAAGTTCATCCCTGTCCATATTCAAGTGCAACTTAGATCTATGGATGAGAAATAGAAAATTTAACCCGGGGCTGCTCCCATACTACTAATGGTCAAAGGCAGCTCCTAAATGCTTTATGCATGCACGGGTCCTCTCAAATTATCTCTGGTATGATTCCAGTTATTATCATTAGGTGTAAGATATAATTATTGACCATGGAATGAGCAAGGCCAGTCTAAAATCAAATGGAATAGGTTATTTTGGGCAAAAAAAAGGGAAACTGGTTAGACTTAAAATGGCCTGTAAGGCAGCTTGCCAGTACTTTACTATGAACCTTATAGAACAGCAGAATGGGATGCTGCAAAATAAGAAGAAATCAGTTGTGCAGTACAAAAACATTCTTCAGAAATAATAAAGAAGGAAAAGGACAGACATTTATGGGTCTTGGAAAAATAAAAATAAAAAAAAACTCTTATCTGGTTTTGGGAACCAGATAGAAAAAAAATTTAAACTCTGGCCTAGTTTTTGGTAACTTCCAGCCTAACAAACAAGTTTAATTAGACAGAGCAATGACAAAATGTATTGACTTTTTGGATACAAAAACAGCTGTGAATGGACTATACATTGTATATTCATCCAAGTCTGAAGAATTGCAAATAATCAGACTATAGAAGGAAACATGTGAAAGAACAATATGCAAAATTAGAGTAGATTCTGCAGGAAAGGTAAGCTTGAACAGAATGAAAATTCTTGAGACTTTCTGCCAGTTCTACGATTACTTTCATGCAAGTGAAACCAGAGGTGATAGAGCCATTGCCTCCAAGAATATTTACACCAGATACAATTCCTGCAATACAGACAGGAGAAAGCAGTAATGTTGCTTGAACTATTTATGCTAAAAGAGTTGGGGAATGTACTGCAGTTGTGCTAAGCAATCAAGACCTAATGGGCTGCAGGTTGATTACTGGAGGTCAGAAGCCAAAAGTTTCGAAAAGTTTGCATTAAAGGTATAAATAATTTCCTGGAGCAAATAGTACCTCCAGCATCCTGTTGTACAACAGTAATAATACTGGGTCTATGTCAGAACAATGAAAAATCAAACTATCGAACACTCACATGAGCGAATACTCAGTAACTCGAAATCGCTATTTTGGAGGGATGCGCCCCTCACACCCCCCGCTAAATATATATTCCTACTCTGAGATCATTCTACAGTGAGGAAAGGGCAAATATTATGATCTTCACTGTAGTGCGATCCCAAAAAATCAATATCGAATTCCTAATTTTTCACTCATGTGAGCGCTCAACATTTTGTGTTTTCATCATTCTGAAGTAGACCCATAATACTTATGTCAGGGTGAAGATCCAGTTCTGCTATCCTCCTACAAATCTATCATCATAATGAACTAGGATTGTAAACTATTCATATCAGTTTTACTGGGCCATGTGGCCAACATTTTACCTGACTTGATACATATGGATCAGTGTAGGTTGGTAATGGATGAAAGCATTTGATAATTTTCTTAAAAACATAATGTTAGGACATGAGGTTGAGAATCCCTGAAGGGTTTAATAATTGTTAGTTTAAATTCAAGAAAGGCTGATTATCTTGGGTGGTAGCCTAATTCTTTTTTTAATTCCCTCCTCTATATGACCCTACTTAGTGGTTCCACTATTTGCCTGTTCACTCCACTAGGTTGGTTGCTGAGTATCCATAGGTTAGTTGAGAGCCCTACAACCCCTTTGTTCCTGCCTAGGAAGCCTGATCCTCCCATCTATATCCCCAGCAGTGATAGTCAGGTGGCAAAGAGCAGGCCAACTGTCAGTTCTGCAGAACAATTAACTTTTCTCTCCCCAATCACCTTCTTGAAGACTTGCTATACCTAACTAATCAGGGAAGAGAAGGCATACATGCCCACAGATGCATCTACTGTTTCTCTGGCTCAGAAGAGTATTCCCTGCCCAATGCAGCATGAGTTAACATGAGCTCTTCAGGTGGGCAAAATATCCGGTCACTAGTAGGATTCACCAATGCTTTGCATCTAGTTATCTCCCCCTCCAGAATGAGTGAGTTGGCGTGAGCTACTCAAGCTCCTCTTTCCTCACCCAGTTACTCACACATTAGTTCTGTTGCTCGAACATGGCATACATGGTCCACACTCAGAGCCTTCTATACATCAGGGTTGGATCTCCATGATAGTGGCCTTCATGATGGAGGTTCTGAGGTGAATGGGATTCCTGAAACAGTTTAGGCCCTTGCTAAAAGGGATCTATAAAGATTCAGTAACTAAAATTAGAATATTAGACCAATGTTTTCTGCAGGTTTATATTTGATGGATGCCCATGAAAGGGCTGCACATTGCTCATGCTCTTGTTTTCCTTCTATTTGGGATCCCCTAGCTATTTTGGAGAAATAGCTCCAGTTTGAAGGTTGTGCTTTGGGGAAGGACTGGATAAAGATTGTGTTACTTTCAAGCAATGTTATGCTATATCCAGTTGATATGCAATGAGATTTCATACTATTATAAGTTCATAGGTTCATATATAATTACTAAGCTAGTTGCCCTTGCAGGCCATTTTAAGACTAGCTAATTTGTCTGTTTGCACTCATAATAACCTATTTCATTTGGTTCTAGATTGGCCTTACTTATCCCATGGTTGCTAAATATATATTATCCCTAATGAGAATACTGGGATCGTAACATAAATAATTTGAGGGGACCCATGTGTCCACTCGTAGTACAGAGGGCAGTTCTAGTGTAGATATTTTTATCTTCTAGATTATTAACTGATGTGCCATGCATTTTGTGGCTGCCATTTTGGCTACAAAGTTAATATTTCAAAAACAAGGACTATTTATTTCATCTACACTCTGCAAAGGACTTAAAAGCATCTTATGCTATCAATGAGGTTCTCCAAAAATAAGATTATTTAATACAGTTGCTAAATCACTGGCATGTACTTATACAATAAATATTTAACTAATAAGATGTTCAAAAAGTGGAAGTGCTACTTCTGTATATCGATTATTGATTATTGATCAGAGGGTACAGGCCCTGCAGATGTTCATTTTACCTCATATTCTATATGCAAGGCAATTATGTCAAGCAGTACTTGGCTACTTTCTTTCCCAGGCTTAAACAGTGGACTTTAAAAAGCTTTGTTGGAGAACTCCTAAGTGGCCTTGGACAAATTGCTATAGAAAGAAGTGAGTGTGTTCATAATCCTGAATTTTAGTCCATTTTAATAAAGCTATTACATTAAGGTTGCTCTGATTATGTCAGTCCCAAGCTTATATGACAAAATAGAAAGATATGCTTTCCCCTCTACCTGTTACTGGTTCCTCTTTTCTTGTCTTGCTTAGACATAAATGTGAAAATCCACAATGATGCTTTCTATTACTGCTGTATGGAAATCTGAAAAGTTCTGTTGTGGCTGTCTGGAACTCTTACAATGCTTCTTCATGTCTTAATTACAATGAAGAGAAAGGCCTGCACATATGCACATGTAAATGAGAGAGTCTTCATAGATTTGCTGTCATTAAGATTTGATATTATCACTTTGTAGATGTCCGCATCAAAATTCTGTATTATGTCTTTGTTAATGCTATTGCCTAATGTCTGTATTATCCATTTGCAAATGTCATTGCAGCGCTTGTATCTGTGTATGCCCATGTGGCTTGGGTCAGGGATGAAAAGGGTCCTTGGTTAACAAAGCTACAAATAAATAATGAAGGAACACCAAAAGATTGAGGTTTTTAATATGCTAGGTAAAAGAAAAAGTTGTAAGGTTTGCTTATTAGAAGGATTACCTACTGGTCCAGGAAAGATAACAGGCAAGAAGAAATGTTCTTTGATGCTTAAGAATATTATGATCCCATTTGCAATAATGGCAACAATTGTTAGAGGAAGGGGAGACATTGACATGGAGCACACCTTGAGGTAAGTTTGGCCTGGCTGAAATTGCAAGAATGGACTGCTGGGCATTACTTAGTGTTATAAGGAGGCTGAAGTCAATTAGATATGGCTTTCCGTGTAAACCTCAAGTGGTATGCTGGATCATAGGAGTTAAGGGGAGCGTGTACTATGCACAAAGCTAATTAAGCAGGACACACATATTGTTGAATGAACTCAAATAACACTGGTGGACTTCATACAGACAGGGTCTAGTCAAGTATCAGACAATGACATTTTAAGAGAAATTTAATTCATATGTGTTTGGCACCATGGTACATCACAAAATCTATAAGGTTTATAATATTTTGTTGCAAAAGCTTACATCAGTATGTCTATACACTCATAAAGTTACTGGAGATGCTCTCCAGAACACATAGTGTACACCTGAGCTGTGACTGAGGTGAAAGGGGAACCAGGTGCATGCCTTCTGGGGCATCCACAGGTAAGAACATGTAAAGCATAATAACAAATGTTTGTAATAAATAGTACCATATGCAAGCATAAGGCATGACAGGGAGGGTTATTGGGGAATTAACACCCTACCAGGGGTGTTATAAGGCCCAAAGATTATGAAATGTCAGTGTATTCATATATAAAAGACACACTGCTGTGGACTCATTTTATGAGAACAGTCAGCTAGAGTTCCCCAAACTGCAGATTTTTATTTAATATCTTTCCATAATCATACAATTATGCAATGTTCAACTTTATGGAATTTGCCCACTATTGAAACTCACATAAGTTTATAGGTGAAAACTAGGCAATCTATTACAATGCCTAGCCAATGCCAAGAAGTCCTAATCAAACCAAGTACTCGTCTCTGTGAGGTTCAGACCTTAACCATTACATCAGTCCGTCCCACAGAGGTGAAATGTTATAATTAATTTCACCTTCTGCAATTAATGTGTATTTGAAGCATTATCTGATTTTACATGATATTTGAAGATTAATACAATTGTTTTACGGGTAATGCACTTAGAGGTGAATTCTGCAGCCAAAGACTTTGATACAACCTCCTTTATTTAGATGATTTATCCATTTACTTTAATGTACAGCATGCTAGTATTCCTCTCCTGTTAGTGTTACCAGTTTCATGAAAACTTACAAGGGTCAGCATTTATAACTAGTGTAGCAGGAAAGATTGGACTACTCAGCTGAAAGCCATTTATTCTGATAAGTGATTACAGTTTCTTGTGTGGAAGGAAAGAGTTATATAAAAGACTCAGGACAATTTATTTTGATGACGAGGCAGTTTCCTTAGACAATAAATTATACTACTAATGATTCTTCCGTGATGTTAATTCACTATATACTTTCCTTCCTTACTTGCTGGAACTATGTGCGGTTAAAGCTATTTTTAATAACAGTTCTCAGCTTCCAAATATAGAAATCAATTAACATTTGCATTTTATTAGCTGCTGTGCTACTGAGCAATGTATTTGTGTTAGAAAACAAATATTTCAAGCAGTTATGGCCCCTAGCTATGCATACATTTATCTGACTTTGTGAGAAAATTAATATATATTTTATGACAGGAATAATTATGATAATTTCATTCCATTTTGTGACTCTGATTTATTGATAATTATGGCGATTTTATTCAATTTTATGTTGGCCTTATTAATGATACATATCTGCTCCTCATATCAGAGTTAAATGCTGAATTTGGGTACATATTTGAATCAGACTTCAACAATTTTGAAAGTTACTGTTAAACATAGTCAAGAAAAACTGCATTTTTGAACATGTAGCTTTGTGAATAGCACTGCAATAACGTGTAGCTTTGTGCAATATACAAAGCGTAACTGCCTGCAGGTAGAATGCACTCTAGCTAAGGATTTAGAGATTTTTATTTATTTATTCTTTGTTGACTGGGTTAGTGCCGCTACACTAGTAGTCTCGTTTTTTACAGGAGACCTGAGTGGTACTTACACTACTAGGGGGAATTTGGCCAGGGTATCAAGGAACTTCCCTTACTCTTTTTGAAAAGTGCCATGGGATCTTTTACATCCAGCTGAGCTAAAACCAACTCAAGCAGATGGGGCCTCAGTTTAACATCTCATCCAAAGGACAGCCTACTCAGGAGTGTAGCACTCCCTCCTTATGCTGCACAGCATTGTCAACAATCCATCTCTTTGGTGTGAGAATAGAACCCATAGCCTTCTACACTAACTTTTGTTCCACTGGCACTTTTGCTTGAGTATGAAAGAGCATCTGTAATGGCATAGACATTCAGTGATGTGAGTAATATAATAATCATGACATGTAGCTAAGAAGCCAAGAAATAAAGCAACTCAGAAGAAGGTATTTGAGGTAAACCTTTTTTTTTTTTTGAGTGGTAAGCTTTCAAGGACTAGTTTCACTAATAAAATAAATAATTAAATTGTCTTTTGAGTTTTGGTAAAGTCTGTTGTTAATCTGCTAAGAATGAAAGCACTCAACTATATTAGTTATAATAGACATATTCTGTGAAAGCTTTTGGAGTTTTTTCCTGTGTGTCTTTTATTATAACACACCCTACAGATTCTGATGCTATTAGCAACATTCTGGGACAGAAATGGAATGCTATGAAAGCCCTGCTTACACTTTGTTATACCATAACTCATATTTTTGCATAGGTTCATAGGTTCATAGGTTGGTACTAGGCTATTGGCCCTTGGGCCTATACAAGCCTAGCCATAACAATTCCCTGGATATTTCTTCCTACAATATTTACTTCCCTGGACCCCTGTCTAGCAGGGCGACTGACATGATCCCCGGGGAGAATTTCCTATCTCCCATCCAATTGTCAAGGTTCCTTTTGAAGAGGGCCAAGGAGGCGCTCTACTTGACATGTATGGGCAGTCTATTGCAGAGTATGGGGAGTCACTGGGTCAGGAACCTATCCCTCCAGCATGTTTTGTTCATTGTGATGACAAAGTTTAGATCCCTGTAGCATGTGGCTCTGAGGGATTGGGATTTCTTTAAGTGGAGCATGTCCAACAGCTCAGGGTTTGACATGGCCTTGTATGTTAAGCAGAGATTGCCTCTGAGTAGACGATATGCTACAGAGTATAGCTGGAGTTTTTTTAGACGGTCAGCATAGGACATCTGCTTTAGGCCTGTGATTCTTTTAGTGAGGTATTTCTGCAGCCTCTCCAGCTTTTGCAGATGTCTTGTGAGGTACATACCAAATGGGGAGTTGTACTCTATAATGGGTCTAATGAGAGATGAGTACAATGGGACAATGACCTCCTTTTTTCTGGATGAAAAGCCGTTAGTGATGAGGTGTGCCACATAGAAGGATTTCCTGACTGTTGTGGCGATGTGGTTATCGAAGGTGAGACCACTGTCCACCTGTGTTCCTAAGTCTCTCTTCACATTTTCGGTGTTTAGTGTACTACCACCTATGTGGTAATTCATGGGTACATGTTTTTTCCCAAAGGGGATAACTATACATTTCTTGGCATTAAGCTTGAGCCCATGGCTCTGGCACCAAGCATCTTTTTCTGTAAGACCCTTTTGTAGAATATCCACATCATTTGGGGATTCAATAATGGCTCCCAGTTTGCAGTCATCTGTGAACTTTGTTAGCCAGAGTCCCTTAGTGTTGGCCTGTACTTCAGAGAAGTAGATGCCAAACAAGAGCTGTTCCATGTCTGAACCCTGAGGTAATCCACTTGTCACTTGTCTGAAGCTGGATTTGGAGTTGGCTACTTTTACAGTCTGGGTTCTGTCAGTAAGCCAGTTGGCAACCCATTGAGTGATGTAGGGATTTATGCTCAGCTTAATAAGTTTATCTATGTTTCAAGTGTGGGAGATGGTGTTGAAGGCCTTAGCGATGTCCAGATAGGCTGTGTGGACAGCCTTACCCTCGTCCACAGCTCTGGAGACTGATTTGAAGAAGTCAATCAGGTTCAGGAGACAAGATCGGCCCTTCACGAACTCAAACTGGGTGGGGTCCAGAGTTTGAAGGTTGCCAATGTCTTTCAGACAGATGGGACGGTAGTTCTTGGGATCCTAGATGGATCCCACCTTGTGGAGTGGGATTACTGTAGCTGTGCGCCACTCAGTGGGCACAAATCCTGAGGTGAGGCTATGATTAAACATGACACTTAGGTGAAGTGCCAGTTCATTTTGTAGTTCATGTAGTACACAGCCCGGGTTGTCATCTGGTCCCATGGATGCTGTATTCTTAGCTTTGGAGAGTGAGGTTTCTACCTGTCTGGCCGTGATTACCAGAATTTGGCAAAATTTTGGTATTGAGATGGGCCCTTTAGGGCGTGAGAGGGGGGTGAAGTTGGCACTAAATCAAACTGCCAGGATATTGGCAATATCCCTGGGATCAGTATATTTAATGCCATTCTGTTGTAGCTCAGAGCAGACAGGGCTTTTAGTCTATCCACACATGTCATAGTTTGAAGGCCCTGTATTTTCTTCGTGAGGAACCTCTATGGTCTCTGCAGCTGCCGCAAGTGTTTGTTGAGGTACACACAAAAGAGTATTGTACCCTATTAGTGGTTTGATGAGGATGAAGTACAGTGGGGCTAAAACATCTTTATACCTGGCTATGGTGCCCTTACTTATGAGGTGCACATTGTAGAATACCTTCCTTACTACAGTGGAGACTTGGTGGTTGGAGTTCAGATTGCTATATATCTGTATTCCTAGGTCTCACACCATTGGCTTTGAGTGAAAGAGGGTGTTGTCAGTACTGTAGTTAGCAGGGGATTCTACTTTGCCAAAGGGAATAATAATGCACTTTTTTGCATTTAGTTTTAGACCAGGGCTTTGGCACCAATCATTTGTCTGTGTTAGCCCTTCCTGTAGTTGGGGGACTCAATGATTTCACCCGTTTTGTAATCATCAGTGAACGTAGTAAGCCAAATGTCATCAAATTTAGTTTGGACTTCTGAGAAATAAATTCAGAACAGTAAAGGTTCCAACACAGAACCTTGTGGTATGCCACTGGTGATGTGTCGACTGGTAGAGGTAGAGTCACAAACCTTGACAGTATGTGTTCTGTCAGCGAGCCATTTGGCAACTCATCTAGTGATGTAAGGGTTAATCCCCAACTGAGAAGATTTTTCAGAGATACCTGAGTGGGCGATTGTGTCATAAGCCTTGGCCAGGTCAAGATAGGTGGTATACACTGTCTTACCTTCATCAAGGGCTTTAGTGACTTTCTTGAAGAAATTTACTAGGTTTAATAAGCATGATCTACCCTTAACAAAGTCAAATTGGGTTGGGTCTAGTGTTTGAAGCTCACTTATGTCCTTGTTGATAAAGACCATGATGATTCTTGCCATGACCTTGCAGATGAGACTGGTTAGACGTATGGGTCTATAATTCCCAGGGTCTGTTGATGGCCGCTGTTCTCCTCTCTGCTGGGACAAAGCGAATTCTCAGGCTATGGTTACAGAGAACACTAAATGGGTCTGCTAGGTCCTGTTTCAGACTGTTTAATAAGCATCCTGGAATGTCATGTGGTCCCATTGAGACCATGTTTTGGACCTGGGAGAGCACAGATACTACCTGATCTCTAGAGATACTAGGTAGAGGACTGGGTATGGTGTATGGCCGGTGGGGCCAGGGGGTGAGATTTGTACCAAATCTGTCAGCTACCAAGTTGAAAATTTCCTCCAGTGCATAGGATCATAGCAAGTTGCTAGGCTATTGGCCCTGAGGTCCTTATGAGCCTAACCAAGAGGTTAGCCCATGTTTAACCAAGTTAGCATCCAATACCCCAGTCCAGCATGGATACAGGTGGAATCCAAGGGGGTGTATTTTCTGTTTCCCATCCAGGTTATCCAGGTTGCATTTCAAAAAGATAATGAGGCACTCTGTCTGATGTGGAGAGGGAGTCTATTCCACAGATGGAGGAGTCTCTGGGACACAAATCTGTTCTGCCAACAAATCCTATTGATGTCACAGACCAGGCTGAGGTCACATGTGTGGGTTACTCAAGTGGAGCTTGACTTGCAGATTTGCAGCAGTCCCATCAAAGCGGGATCTGAGATTGCTTTGTATGCCAGACAGAGGTCACCTCTGAGAAGTCTGTATGAAACTGAGTAGAGGGACAGGGCTTTTAGCCTGTCAGTGTAGGATAGATGTTTGAGGCCCTGGAGTTTCCTGGTGAAGAACCTCTCTGGTGTCTCCAGCTGCTGCATGTGCTTTGTTAGGTACATGCTGAAATGAGTGTTGTACTCGATAATAGGCCTTATAAGGGAAGAATACAGGGATATTATGACCTCCTTGTCCCTGAATGAAATACCCTTACTTATAAGGTGGGCCATGTAGAACGATTTTCGTACAATGGAAGCAACATGGTGGTCAAAAGTCACATTGCTGTCAACCTCGATGCCCAAATCCCTCATGACTGATTGCATGCTTAGGATGTTGTTATTAATGTGATAATGTGTGGGGATGTCACTCTCCTCAAAGGGATGATGATGCATTTTTTGGTATTCAGCTTGAGGCCATGTTTCTGGCGGTAGTCATTTGTTTGGGTGAGACCCTCTTTGAGGATGTCTACATCACTAGGGGAATTGATGACCGCTCCCAGCTTGCAATCATCTGCATACTTGGTCAGCCATAGCCCATTGGTTTTGGTCTGCACCTCAGAAAAGTATATCCAAAATAACAGAGGCCCCAAGACCGATTCCTGGGGTATGCTATTTGTTACTGGGCTACTACTTGAGGTGGCTTCCCCTATTTTGACTAGGTGGGTTCTAACAGTGAGCCAGTTTGCTACCCACCTGGTAACATATGAATTGATGCCTAGTTGAGAGAGTTTATCTATCATGCTTGAATGGGGAATAGTGTTGAAGGCTTTGGCCAAATCAAGATAGGTGGTGTGCACCATCTTCCACTCATCCATGGTTTTGGTGACTGTCTCAAAGAAGCTGACCAAATTTAACAAACATGACCTCCCCTTGATGAAACCAAATTGTGTGGGATTAAGTATTTGGAGATTGCCAATGTCCTTGTTAATGAGGTCCTTGAAAATCCATTCCATGGCCTTGCAAAACAGGCTAGTTAAGCTGATGGGTCTATAATTTCCAGGATCGTTGGATGCTCCACCTTTACACAAAAGGATGACAGTGGCTGTCCTCCACTCAGCTAGGATGAAGGCAGTACTCAGGCTTAGGTTGAATAGGGTGACTAATGGTGCTGCAAGTTCCTGCTTGAGTTCATGTAGGATGCAGCCTGGGATGTTATTGGGTCCCATGGAGGCTGCAGTATGACTGGTACTACCTATTACTAGTTCTGCACATAGGTGGGCAGTCTCTTTTAAATTCTGGATGTCATTAAAGAATGCTTTATGATTATCCTTAGCTAGGGACATTATTTTAGCTTCATACTTAGCTTTAGATGATTTCATGAGATTTCTGATTTGTTTGCTCAAGCTGAGGATGGAATTCTTCCTCTGCTGAGTCAGTCCCCTCTTATTTTTAGACATCAGTTTCTCCCTCTTGTTACATAACCTGTTTATATTTGAGGTCCACCAGGGTGGATTGTTTTTTTGAGAGGACCTGGTTTTGAATCAGGCAGGTACAGCCAAGTCTAAATAGCTGCTTAAGTGTTTGTACAAGGTTTTGGAATACACCTCTACATAGGCGTATTTATTGTCTGGGAGGGTGGAGACTATAAAACTTTTGATACCATCGTTTAGTAGTCTGAAGTTTGCTTTGATAAAGTTCTTCAGATTTTTTGCTGCTGTGGGGGTGTCAGGTCCAATAGTTACTTCAAATGAGACAATTTTATGGTACAACCTTACCAGAGAAGGTATCACACAGAGGGGAGTGCAGTGACTCCCCATGTTGGTGAGTACTACATCTAGGACATTTGAGCCCCTTGTGGGGGTGCAGACTATCTGTTCTAGAGCATTTGAATTGGCAAAATCCATGAACCTCTGAGCAAGCGTGCTTGTGCTGGTGTATGTCACTCAGTTGATAGAAGGATAGTTAAAATCAGCCATAACTAAGATGGTGGGCCATATGGAGTATGATTCTAGTAAGTCTGGGTAGATGGTGTTCTTTTCTTGGTTCATGGTGGGGGCTTATAGCTAGCAGTGAGGTGGTAGGGTATTTTGCCTAGAGTTAATTGGACATAGAGTAGTTCAAGAGAGTAATAATGTTTGACCAGTCTTGAGGGGTACTTGGCTTCAACAAAGATGGATTCTCCTCCACCTTTGTTTTTTTCATGCTGTTTTTGAGGTCTGAATGTGTGGAACGCATTGTATCCTTGTATGGCTGGAGTGCACTTTGCGGCCCTGAACTATGTCAGTGACTGCACAGATGTTAGCATCTTCCAAGGTGAAGGGTGCTTCCAGGAAGTGCAGCTTCATATTTAGACTTCTAGCATTAAGCAGCAGAACTTTGAGTTTGCCTTGGGTGGATTTTTTATGTCGGAAATTTTGTTGTATTGACATTGCCTAAGAAAGGCACTATGGGGGAGGCAAGTACCTTTGCCAGTATCCAAAAACCTAGAGGAGACAGGTGCAGACTATCACTGGCAATTCAGTGTGGCCTGTTGACTATGTCTTCCCAGGCTGAGAGATACTGAATCCATGTGGACTGACACCAGAAGCTAACCCAATTGTTGAAGTTGATCATTTTTGTTAATACTGTGGCATCATCCTGGGTAAAGGTAGAATTCTGCTTAAGGTTAGGATCATACCTGCCTGGGACACACACTCTGACAGTTTAGTCATGTTAGTCTTCATATAGTCCAGACAGGTACATCTTAAGTCATTCACCCCAACATGAACTATGACCCAGTCATAATGGTACTTGTTGAGTGAGTTTTGTGTATGTGTGATCTGATGGATCCTGGCACCTCTCATGCAACTGTCTGTGACATTCTCCTTGTCCAGCCTGGTGAGGGGAACATCTGTGTGTCTCACTATGGAGTCACCTATATCACAGGATATTAGGTTTGGAGGTATTTTGCCTTAGGGGCTTATTTGTTGAGACACATTTGTATGTGTTATTATATGTAGTGGTTTCTATTTACATAACAGAGTTTGCACTTTGTTTACGTTTGGTGGGTCTCTGGACTTTTGGTAGACTTTTAGTGAGTACCTACATTTATTTGGGTCTATGTGTCCTGCCTTTATTTTGTGTGAGAGGTGAAGAGTGTGTGCTGACAGCCTGTTTGATATCTGGTCTGTTGTTACATAAGAGAAGTGAGACCAGTTTCATAGTGTACTTACATCTCTCACATAAGGTATTTGTTTGCTGTAGGAGTAAATGGTTGTCAATATACATGAGGCAATTACTACCTTTCCTTAATATTCCCATGTCAATCAAGCTGGTTGGAAAAATGCTGAGAAACTGCCTGTCCATTATAGCAGGGTTTTACTGTATGAGCTACTAAGAAAAGAGGTGGCCTAGGTTGACCAGTTTTTGTGGTTAGACTATAAAGGGTTGCTCATTTGAGGGCTGTGGATGACAGGTATGGCAACACTCAGTGCACAACTAAGTTTCCTTTAGTGCAACAGAGAAGCTTGTGAGGGGTCCACTGGCAGTTGTCTAGAGAAAAATTGTGTTTC